>NC_067245.2:298499546-298802576 GCF_019359855.2 Lolium perenne
GCTCCAGAAAACAGCCCAATAACAAGTATGGATGTTTTTTTTTTGTCAAATTCGAATATTTTTTTAAAATTTGAACAAAAAATATATATGTAATTTTTTAAAATATAAACAATTCTTGAATACATATTTATAATCTGAACATTTTAAAATGTAAATAATTTTCATAAATTTGAAAATCTCACAAAAGATCATAATAACCGAGGAACCAGGAAAACCGGGAAAACTAAAAAAAACTTTAAACAAACTTGAAAAACTGAAGAAAACCGAACGGGGCCGGCCCATTCGGGCGGAGGGCCTATGCGCACGCGCCGGGCGATAAATAGGAGCTCCCGACTTCGGGCCGACTCACACTGAGGGGAGGGTCACGCATCGGAGCGGCCATAAATAGACATGTTATTTTATTAAATAGGAGAGAAGTGCTTGTGGTAACATAGGTCATTACATGAGGAGAGAAGTGTTTGTAAGCCTAGCTAATAAACCGATATGGAGGGAGTACTAGCATTTTGATGAAATGACATGTCATTAAACGAGGAGAGAGGTGCTTGTGGTAACTACCTATGTTACCATAACATTACACTTTTCAAAATAAAATGAGTCTAGAACTTAATAAATATAACTTACATGATACCACACATATGTTATATTTACTGTCAGATAGTATTAAAGTAGATTAGTAACATGTGCATCTTACTACTCTATTTACTACATCCCCACTGTGACTAGCCTTATCCCTTTTGTTCATACTATTTTCTGACTTTGAGATTCATCCCCTTACTCTTCCTTGTATTGCACCTCTTGTTGTTCCTTAAATGTAGATGCATCGGGTGCCAATCGAGTCCTAGGGCCGCGCTGAGACACGGGAACAACCATATATAAATAATTATACATATAGAAAAAATTGTTGCTACCAACGGTGTCCACAAGTCAAGAAAAATCATGAAACAACGAATCATTTCATCATACAATGTGCGGGCCCTCGGCCCTATCCTAGGGAGAACTACTCGTGATTGATCAAACATGTTTCAGTAAAAATTATATCATAAAATATTCAACTCAAGGTTGATAATAAAAATGAAAGATCGAGATGTCGCCTAGAGGGGGCTGAATAGGCAATTAAAAACTCTTACGAATTTGTCTTGTAAGAATGCGGAATTAAACTAACGTTTAGTTTACAAGCACAAACCCTAAATATGCTAAGCTCAACTAAGTGTAACAATAGCAACTTGAGCTAAGCAAGATAGACACAAGATATATGTAGCACAAGTGATAGCAAGATATATGTACTTCAAGCACGATGGCTATCACAAGGAAAGAGAGCTCGGGTATAGAAATAACCGAGGCACGCGAAGACGAGGATGTATTCCCGTGTTCCCTTCCTTTGCAAGAAGGTACGTCACGTTTGGAGGAGTGGAGGTCCCACGAAGGATTCCCCGCGCCACGAAGGCTCACCCTATTCTCCGAACCACACCCACGAAGGATAACGGCTCTTTCCTTATGGTTAGCTTTTCCTCCGCTCTGGAGATGGCAAGCTCCACAACCACTTCACAAGCTCCACGAAGGAGAAGCCCGGGCCCCTTCACAATCTTCCACGAAGAGATCACCGGGGCACCAACCGAGCCAACTAGGAGGTCTCCCTCCAAGAGTAACAAGCTCACGGTCTCTCACTCAAACTAATCGTGGTGGAGAGCTCAACACTACGTAATGATGCAAAGCAAAAACACTAGAGGTGTTCAAGTCATTCACACTCAAATCCCACCAAAGCAACGAATGCTAGGATGAGATTGGAGAGGAAGAACAATGGGGAAAGTCAACAAAAGACTCCAAAATCTAGATCCAAAGGGTTCCCCTCACTTAGAGGAGAAATGGATTGGTGGGGATTGTAGATCTAGATCTCCTCTCTTAGATCCCTCAAGAATGAGCAAGAATCATGGGGGGAATCAAGAGAGAAAGAAAGTTCTTCAAAGGCAACAATGGAGGAGAGAGAATGGGAAGAACTGACTTGCTCAAGGTGGAAGAAGGGCCATTTATAGCTAGGGAGTAAAAATAACCGTTGGGGAAAAAGTACCATTAAAATCGTAGGAAAAACGGCCCAGCCAGTGGCCAGGCCGGCCGACCGGATTTGGCGCTGAGGAGGCCGGCCTGGGATCCGGCCCAGTCGGACCAGCAGCCGGGCGGGGCGGCGCGCCGCACTGGGCGGCAGATAGGCCAGGGCGGCCGACCGGAGAATGGGTCGCGCGAGGGAAGAGGCCCAGCCGGCAGGCGCCCGGTCGGGCGAGCGGTGCGCCGGCAGGCCGGCGCCAGCCGGACCCTGGGCCGGACCAAACCGGATGGGCCACAGTAGGCCGTCCGGCTGGCATCAGCGCCCGGGCCGATCTCGGCCGGGTGGGCCGGCGTGTGGGCTGGTGATACGTCCATTTTGCATCACTATTTTATATCATAATTTACTGTTATTCATTGATATATTTCATATTTAGAGGTGATACTTATGTTATTTCATCTATTTTGCATGTTTCATGATTATTGAAGAATCGCGCACCGGAGTCAGGATTCTGCTGGAAAAAACACCGTCAGAATGCAATATTTCGGAAGATCAACAATTGATGGAAATTACACGGAAAATCTTATTTTTCCAGAAGACGGAGATAGCCAAAAGGAGGAGCCGAGGAGGGCCGCCATGGGCCCCCCATAGGCCGGCGCGGGCCCAGGCCTGGCCGCGCCGCCTTGTGGGGAGGGGGCCCACAGCCCCCTCTGGCCTCCTCTCCTTCGCGTACTTCTTCGTCCCGAAAACCTACGCTCCAGAGGATAGTCGCGAAGAGTCACAGCCGCCTCTGCGGGGCGGAAAACACCAGAGAGAAAAGAGCTCTCCGGCAGGCTGAAATCTGCCGGGGAAATTCCCTCCCGGAGGGGGAAATCGACGCCATCGTCATCGTCATCGAGCTGGACATCATTGGGATCATCATCACCATCATCTCCATCATCATCACCGCCGTCTCCACCGCTGCACCTCGTCACCGCTGTAACAATTAGGGTTGAATCTTGATTATTTGATAGGGGAAACTCTCCCGGTATTGATTTCTACTTGTCATTGATGCTATTGAGTGAAACCATTGAACCAAGGTTTATGTTCAGATTGTTATTCATCATCATATCACCTCTGATCATGTTCCATATGATGTCTCGTGAGTAGTTCGTTTAGTTCTTGAGGACATGGGTGAAGTCTAAATGTTAGTAGTGAATTATGTTGGGTAATATTCAATGGTTTGATATTTAAGTCGTGGTATTATTCTTCTAGTGGTGTCATGTGAACTTCGACTACATGATACTTCACCTTTATGGGCCTAGGGGAATACATCTTGTACTCGTTTGCCAATTGCGGGATTGCCGGAGTGACAGAAACCTGAACCCCCATTGGTATATCGATGCAGGAGGGATAGCAGGATCTCAGAGTTTAAGGCTGTGGTTAGATTTATCTTAATTACTTTCTTGTAGTTGCGGATGTTTGCAAGGGGTATAATCACAAGTATGTATTAGTCCTAGGAAGGGCGGTGCATTAGCATAGGTTCACCCACACAACACTTATCAAAACAATGAAGATTAATCAGCTATATGAAGCGAAGGCACTAGACTAAATTCCCGTGTGTCCTCAAGAACGTTTGGTCATTATAAATAAACAAACCGGCTTGTCCTTTGTGCTAAAAAGGATTGGGCCACTCGCTGCAATTATTATTCTCGCATTTTACTTACTCGTACTTTATTTATCTGCTATATCAAAACCCCCTGAATACTTGTCTATGAGCATTTACAGTGAATCCCTCATCGAAACTGCTTGTCAACACCTTCTACTCCTCGTTGGGTTCGACACTCTTATTTATCGAAAATACTACGATACACCCCCTATACTTGTGGGTCATCAAGACTATTTTCTGGCGCCGTTGCTGGGGAGTGAAGTACTATTGGTAAGTGGAATTGGTAAGGGAAACTTTTACTGTTCGTGCTGATTTTATTTTTGCCTGCTGCTATAATTCATTATGGAGAGATCTTCTCTTCAATTTTTATTTGGAAAATCTACTACTACTGCAAAGGTAATGGATGAGGCGCCAGGTGAGAAAGAGGTTCCATACAAAATACCTATGAAAATTATTGAACGTGTTGTGGATAACCGCTATGAAGGGGATGGAACTGTCCATCCTGGAGATCATTTACTGTTCTTACATGAATTATGCGGTTTATTCAAGTGTGCAGGTATTGCTATGGATGAAGTTAGGAAGAAACTATTCTGTATATCGTTGTCTGGTAAAGCGACGCATTGGTATAAATTACTGAAGAATGGGGATTCTCTTGATTGGAATGATATTGTGCCTCTATTTTATTCTAAATTCTATCCTCCAAGTGAAATTCACAAAGACCGGAACCGCATATATAATTTCTAGCCTCATGATGGAGAGAGTATTGCCCAAGCATGGGGGAGATTGAAGTCTTTAATGCTCAAATGCCCCATTCATGAGCTTCCTTGTAATATCATCATTGATAATTTCTATGCAAGACTTTCTTTTCAAGATAAGACCTTGCTGGATACTTCTTGTTCTGGATCATTTACACGCAACAAAGAAGAGTTTAAGAGGGACCTTCTTGATCGGATTCAGGAGAATACTGAAGGATGGGAGAACGACAAAGATAGAGAGTCAGGTATAAACTATGATTATAAATACATTGAAGTTTTTATGGATACTGATAAATTTCGTAATATGAGTGCTACTTATGGTCTTGATTCTCAAGTCGTTGCAAACCTTTATAAAGCTTTTGCTTCTCATTTTGAATTGCCTAGGAAGAATTTTGATAAGTATCATGAACCGTATAAAGATAAAACTGATTCATCTATAAATAAATGTGTTGTAATTGAAACTGTTGATCATAGGGATTTCTATTTTCGTGCCCCCGGTTTCTTAGTTATGCTCAGTTTTTCCCAGCTCCTTAGTATTTCCTCAGTTTTCCCCAAGACCTTGTCTGAAACCATCACAGGTGCTGTAACGGCCGGTTGCCCGACGGTTGACCGTTATCTTCTGACTAGTGGGGCCATGTAGAGCTCGCAAAGACACGTCAGACCATCCATCTTTGTTTGACCGTAAGCATCGTTGTATCCCTGACCAAAACGCGCACGAGTGGGGCTTCGGTATATCGAATGACAAGTGGGCCATGGCGCTGATACAAGGGGCAATACACGGGTAGGAATAGATTTTTAAACGGAGCTCTACAGCGATGGCACAGAGGAGGTGGCCTGCGGGGTGCCGAGATGAGATCGACGTCCACAAAGAACTGCATGAGGCGAGACCAGACGCATTAGATAGATATGAACTAGACGCGTTTAACCATGCAAAGAAGAGAAGAAATGGTCGACGACATCGACGACTACCTCAAAACTTTGACTGACCGTGTCCGACACGAATGCGAGCAATGTAGAGAAAATTAGTGTCTCTCCTTTCTGGCGTGTATAGATGGGTGCTAGAAGAGTGTGGTGGCGAAGGGAAAGACCTCGCGGTGGTCTGTGGCGTCCAGCATAGCGGGGCGGCGTGGCCGTGCCCACATCGGCGTGGATGCATGTTCGGCATTGGCATCAGCATGTACGTTCGGCATTGGCCTCGGCGGTATCTCTGGTGTGTTAGTGATCGAATGAGGGGACGGGATTGAGGGTGCATCCCGACGGTGACCTAGCAGTGGCGGCGAGCATAGCCGTTCTGACCATGCCGATATCGGCATCGGCAAAGTTTGGAGGCTGTGGTGCTCGAATCAATGAGGGATTTGTTTCTTGTACGCCAAAAGTGATTTGAAACAAGTTTCGTGTTGAAGGTTAGGTAACGAAAGTTTGTAACTAAGCCCAAAATTATACTAGCGCCATGGTGAGGTTCTTTTTGATAGAGCTATATGGTTGGGCAAACTTTTTTAACACTTTTTAGATAGGGTTCCTTGTTGTTACACGTATGGCATCATGTATGGTAAATTTGGGGTCATTTGGAGATGTTCGAAAAAATCACTTTGCTTAAACGCATGCCGTTTCGTCTCACTGAAACCAGCTTTTCTAACAAGGTGATTTATTCTACCTTCTCTAAATGAACTCAAATTTCATACAGCTGATCTTCTATACATAGATAGATATATTGTTTCGTTTTTATATTTTTCGAACTTTTTATTTCCCTTTATAATAACCAATTGATTTTCAGGTCAAAACCTCGAAAAACAGCATCATGTATGGCATCATTTTCGCCATAAATTTCAAATTTTGTGAAACTTTCCCTTTTAGATATTCCTTGTTGTTATAGATATGGCATAATGTATGCCAAATTTGGTTAGGTCTCACTGAAACCAGCTTTTGTAACAAGTTAGGTTTTTTCGACCTTCTCAAAAGGGATTTTTTTCAACCTTCTCTAAATGACCTCAAAAATCATACAGACGATCTTCTATACAAAGATAGGTAGATTGTTTCCTTTTTACATTTTTTGAACTTTTATTTCCCTTTATAATACCCATTTGTTTTCAGGTCAAAACCTCGAAAGTTAACATAACTAGATGGTGAACCCTTCCAATCTTCAAATACAGAGATAGATAGATTGGTTCGTTTATCATTTTTTGCGTGAAAATTAATGGCTACAACAAATCGGTGATGGTTTATCATTTTTTTCGTGAAAATTAATGGCTACAACAAATCGGTGATGGTTTATCATTTTTTGCGTGAAAATTAATGGCTACAACAAATCGGTGATGGTTTATCATTTTTTGCGTGAAAAGTAATGCCTAAAAGAGTTTATAATTTTTAGCGCGTGAAAATGAATACAGAAAACCGCCCTTTAGCATACTTAGAGAGTGGAAGGTAACCGCCGACAGAGAGAGAGAGAGGGGTTATCCTGCCCGTTAGATCATACGATCAACGGTCGGCGGGCACGATCCGCGTGACATGGGCTAGATCAATCAGGACAATGTTGCACGTGTGAGAGAATTTGTGGAGGGAGAGGGCAAAACTGAGTAGTATCAAGAAACCAAGGGCACCTATGTAATAAACAGACTAAGGGATTCAAATATGAGATTTAAAAAATGGAAAATGCGTGTTTTGTACAATAAAATCCATCTTGGCCTATCTCAAACTATTTGCAATACAAATATACATGAGTGTGAGAATTGTGGCCTCATTTAGACAAAGTATGTTTTGTGGAAAGCTGTTTTGGGAAGGGCTTATTGTGGAAAACCATGCACCTTCATAGCTACTAGGTGATTTGAGAAGGCCTTTGAGAAGTGGCAATTTGTGGTAAAACTTGATTTATCTATGACTTATCTATGTTTTGAGAACTGGCAATTTATGGTAAAGACTCCATGAGTATGTGCCACTATTTTTCGGAATTTTTTGCACATTAAATGACTCATTTAACTAGTTAATCCCATTTGTTGACTGTCTGTTGACCAGCTACTTGAGGGTAAAACTGAGCATATTGCATTAGCCAGTATTAGCACTCAAGGGGAAAACTGAGCACACACAAAATGCTAGTATAATACTCGAGGTTATACCTGGGTATATCTAAATTTTCAGGGTTAGACTCGAGGACGCGTGTTGCGGTGCAGAAATGGAAGACGTGCAATCGTGGACGCGTGTCGCATTGCAGAAGTCCAAGACGTGCAGACGTGCAGCGGTGGACGCGTAGGACGCGGGTCGCATTAACCACCCCTTGCCTTTATAGACGCATCCTCCCACTATCTCTGTCACTCTCACTCGCCTACGCAACGCCGCCTCTCTCACGTCCCATCATCTTCTCCAAAGCAAAAAAACCCTCTCCCTCTCCCTCTCCTCTGCCGGCGAGATGGACAAGGAGAATGCCAATCCCATCGTCCACGGCGCCGTCGGCTCCAAGCGCGACGCCTCCCTCTTCGACGCCATCCCCTCAACGGACGTCGCCACCATCCCCTCAACGGACGTCGCCGCCGCCTCCGCCGGTGCATCGGAGGCTGCTGCCGCCGGTGGCGGTCAGATCCCGCCGGGATATGACCCCTACGAGCAGGTGCCGTACGTCCCGCCTGACAAGGTATCAACTTGTCAATGCCTATGGATTGTAGGCTAGGGTTTAGTTGGAAGTAGAGGGTAAGTAGATCTCGAAGGTTTCAGCCGAAAAGTACTCGACGATTGTGAAAACTAGGGTTTGTAGACAATGATTCGATTATTTCTTCGTCCCTCGACTCCCCCTTTATATAGGAGGTGGAGCCGAGGGATTCGTGCTATACAAGTTACAGAGTCCGGGACGGTTTCTAACTCATCCCGCCAGATTACAAATAACACTTCCTATTACAACTCTTAACTTTCCTTAATATATCTTGAGCTCCCGAATCCTCTTATTCTTCGGGTAGTGGGCCTTCAGTAAACCCCGGGTACTATCTTCGGCAGGCCCATTTGGGATGCCTATGTCAGTAGCCCCCGAGATTTTGCTTGAATCGTAGAGTCAGGGAAAATCTCTACTGTTTATTTTTATTCGAAAGCTTTAACCTTTTTATACTTCTTCACATAAAATTCTATATTGTACAGGGATAATGGTAGTTGGGGCTAGTTCATCTGACGGATCAGGTACTAGTTAACTGCTCTAGTGGCAATCCGCAAAAACCTACTTCAAGATCACGTCCCTGGACATGATCTCGGGATACTGGTGTAAACTTCGACAGGTGCCGCTTAAGGTCTTACCATTCTGTCGAGTCCCAGTCAAATTTATCGGGTACCTAACGCGTCCGTTAGGATTTTTCTTCGTATCTGTTGATACGGATAAAAGTAGCAGAGCGCAGTCTTTGGCGATGCCACGCCCAGCAGAATGGATCTGGGGTCTTACCTTCGCAAATTTGCGGCATTCAGAAATTGATCGCAACTTTGGCGTTCTGAGAATATATTGTCGAGTGCTTTTCCGGCTGTTGGAATGGCACATTTTATCGAGTCAAATATGACTTATATTGCTCTCCCGATGGGAGTATATGTAGAGTTAATTATAACTCGAAATATACTCTCTTGCTTTTCTATCTTTTATTTTTGAACTTCATCGGCACGCGAACAGCGTTCCCGATGGGAGTAGCTCTCGAGGCTACAGCCAAGAACTTGTGCTTGGTTGTAGGCTCAACATTTGAGTCCACCTTGTCACTATATTGTCATTATGTTCCAATATGGTCTTCTTTTTATCTCTCGGGTGCGCGAACAGCGCTCCCGATGGGAGTAGCCCCCGAGGCTACAGCCAAGGACTTGTGCTTGGTTGTAGGCTCCCGCAATTTCTATACTGCCATACTCGAAATTTTACTTTTTGTCGAAGTAGCCCCCGAGCATTTGGGAAAAAACTTGTATTTGATCAAAGGCTCCCGAAGTATTCAAATAACTCCTCCTGTCGCCAATCTTCTTGTATTTTCTTGTCGGCATGCTTCCCTTAATCAAATTTACTTCATCTCTGTTTAATAGTCGTGATTTTTCTGCCCTGTGGGTCCATTGCTTCTACCACGTTGACACGTCGTGCAAGTGGGGGACACACGTCCTCCGCTTTTCCTGGCGCACGTACGGTAACGCTTATCTCAGTAAAAATACCTTTTTACCCTTTTATCTAGAAGATTTGTTGTCACCACACGATTTCTTCATCCAACGGTGCATTGCTTCACCCGATTCTTATATAAACCTTTCTTCAACCTCCGTTCACTCCCTCGCTTGCGCCGCACATCTGTTCCTCTTCGCAAAAGCTTCCCCTGCGCCCAACTCTCTCTGATCTTCCGCACTCACGAACATTGCTTTGCCCATTGCCGTTGATGCCACCGCGTACGCGACTCACTCGCCACAGCACTCCAGAATCCAAGATGGCCGCCGAAGATCTTGAGTGGGAGAGATCTAAAATCTCCAACCAGGACGTCAACACTCTGAAGAGGCTTGGCCTCATGAAGAAGGAAGACGCCATCCGCTTTCCCAGCGAAGAAAGCTACCCCAACCCTCCAATGGAGTACCGGGTTAGTTTCGTTGATCACCTCATCCGCGGCCTTTCGGCCCCAATTCACGATTTCCTCCGCGGCCTTCTTTTTGTTTACGGGATTCAACTGCACCAGTTGACCCCCAATTCCATCCTTCACATTTCCATTTTTATCACACTTTGCGAATGCTTCCTCGGAATCCCTCCTAATTGGGCTCTGTGGAAACGCATTTTCTGCCTCCGCCGCAATGGCTCCCACAACGCCACCTATAACATAGGCGGCGTTGTTATCTGTGTCCGAACTGATGTCGATTACTTCGACGTCAAATTTCCTGATTCTGTCCAAGGATGGCGCAAAAGGTGGCTCTACATTCACGAAGAAAGCGCCAACTCTATTGAACACAACATATATCCTTTCGACGGAAGTGCCAAAATTCAGCGCCGCCGCTCCTGGGATGCCGAAGCTTCCGATGAAGAGAAAAAGGCGACAGAGGCACTCATGTCTCGTATTCATCAGCTTCAAAACACTCGAGGCAAAGAGCTGTCTGGTGTTCAAATCACTGCCTACTTTCTTAGGATTAGAGTGCAGCCTCTTCAGGCTCGCAAAAATCCCCTTTGGACGTATTCTGGTGAAAACGACGCCAATAGAATCTCCAGTGATCTTTCTGCAAAGGACTTGGAGAAATTGATTCGAAGAGTTTCCCGCCTGGCCAAGAAGGATCCTATTCCCTCCTCTTGTCGCGTGGAACCATACAGCTCCGCCAATCCTCTCCCCGAGGTATTTTGTCTTCTCGAGTTTCTATCTTGTTCCGAATTTTCCCTGCATCTCATTGTATTGGTATCGCTCTAATTTTTCGTTTGTCGCTATTTTCTTACAGAACCATCCTACTATGACTTCCCTTCCTCCTCTTCCTGAGGATGGAGAAGTCGAAGAACAGGCTATCGTTGCCGAAGACACCCAAGGTTCTTCTATTCCTGAAAGTGAAGTCGCAGGTTCTCACAAATCTGCGGCTTCCCATGAAAAAGAAGTTGAATCTGAAGCCAGTGAGTCGACGCAATCCCTTCCTCCTGCTGTTTCCCCAAGGAACAAAAGGAAAAGGAATGATGCCGAGGATTCTGGCACTTCTAAGGCTGAAAAAGTTGTTCCTTCTCATCCGAAGGCAGCTTATGATCCTTATATTGAATCCCTCGTCAGCTCGTAAGTCGTCTTTATTTCTTCCTATGTTTGTACTCGAAATATTTATCTTGTCTTGCTTTTTATGCTGCCGATTTTTTGATCAACAGTGATGACGAGGAAGAAGTACCAACTGTTGACGTAGCTCCTCGGACAAGCACGTCATATACTGTACTTGCCTCAGACACGCTAGTTGAAGGAGAAGAATCCTCGCCTCCTCAACAAAACGTCGTCACCACAACTCCACCAGCAAGCCCCCTTGCTCCTTCACCAAAAAGGACAAGGATTGAAACAAATCTTGAACCTGCCCTTCAATTGGGCAGCTCGTCGACTCTGCTCTTAGATGATGTAAGTTTGTCGATATCTATATTTCCGCTATTTTGCTTCTTCGCGCCTTCACTCTCTTTTTCATGCCTATGTTTCTCTTGCTGTGTTCTTCTTTAACAGCCCATGATCAAAGAGCTTCTCCGCATCGGATCCCAATTTATTGGGTACCGTGAGTATGCTAGCAGAGCCGAAGGTAACAACTTTTATACTTGCCGTTTTTCCTTGACTTTTTGCTCCTGTTGCTTGTCGCGATTTTTGATCTTTCTTCTCTCTCTTTTTTATATCTCGACAGAGAAACTTGCAGAGGCCAACAAACGTGCCGACGCACTTGCTCAAAAACTTGAGCAAAGTGAGGCGGCTCGTAAGAAAGCCGAACTTGTTGCTAGCGAAGCCAAGGCCGAGGCTGATGAAGCCAAGGCAAAAGCTGCTAGTGTCGAGGAACTGCAGAAAAAACTTGAGGATACTGCATCTGCCTTAAACGAGCACAAAGCTGCACAAGCTTCTCGTGAACAGGGGATTCTCAAGCGCCTGAAAACACAAAGTCGCCGCACTTTCAGTAATATTATTGATTTCTTCTATTTTTATGAGAGCCGTTGTTTCTTATTGTTTGACCAACGCTTTGTTTCCTTGACAGACCAAACAAACCAAGATTTTGATCTGGCGAATCCTGTCGATGACCCTCTCCTTGACGCACTTTCCTATCTGGAGCTGCATGGGTCCGAAATTCGTGAAGGCGTGGCAAATGCTAATGCAGGATTGTCGGCGTTGTTCCCCTACTTCTTCCCGAAGAAAGAGGAGCCCTCGACTTTCCTTAACCTTGCCAAGATGTTCAATTCACCAGAAGACCTTGGACTGAAGATGCGCCAAGAAAATATGAAAATTGCCGTCGAAAGCACTGTTGCTTTGGTTGCTGACAGTCAACAGGCTGTTGATTGGACGAAAGTTGGCGACACCGAGCAGATAGAGCAATCAAGATGGAGGTCGCTGATTAAGGCAGCCAAGCCCAACACAAAGAAGATCTTGGCCTATCTCGGGATCAAACCAGCGTCGACTCCTAGCTCATCAAGGCCGGAGGTCTAGTTGCATGCCTCTTTATTTTTCTTTCTATGTTTCTTTTGCTCTTGTCGCCAAAGTAGTCATTTGGCGACACGTACTTCCTTAGCTCCACTGTAATGCCTTTGTAATTATTCCGAGAGATTAATGAAAACTCTATCTTTGCTTGTTGTTTGATGTTGTCTTGTCTAAATTTCAGTTGATATTTGATAACTATACTCCGTCTTCCGCTCCTTCCAATATTTCGCCTTCTTCTTCTCGCTCGAGGAGAGCTTTTTGCGATCTTGCACTGTCGAAGATACCTTGTCGCAAGAACTGGATGAACTTCGACAACAACTTCGATATGCGAAGAAGCAAACACTTGTGATGATGGAGAAGTCTCATAAGTCATCCGAAGCCGAAAAATTGCACTTCAACAAGCTCGCGAGGCCGTGGCTGCTAAGGAAATTGCTGCTTCCGAGGCTGAAAAGGCGACTACTCGAGAAAATTTCATGCTCGAGTTAATGAATGAAGCCAGTGCAGATATGTCGGGTATGCTTGTTTCATCCTCCGATATCTTTCATCTTCATGCTATGTCTCTTAAAGGTTTCTACTTCGTTGTTTTGATAGGTTCCTTTACTGATGCTGCTGCCGAGGAAGAGAGGGTAAATACTAGGACGAACCTCCTTGTTAACCTTTCCCTTGACCATGGTTCTCTGTTTTGGGCTACTCCGGAGAGGACCCGCCAAATCGTCAGGTTTCAGGATCGCACCTCTCAAACTCGCGACTTCCTTGACTTCTGTACCAAGACCTTGTCTATGGTTTATAACTCCATGTTTCCTCGGAACATTCAACCAAAAACTCTTCTGAGTTAATGGAGAAATTCAAAGAAGCTCACAGGATCCATGACTTCGTCAAAGCTCAATTGGTAGCTGGCGCCAGATTTGCTCTTATCATGCTTCAGATCTGCCACTCAAATCTTGACCTTACCCAAGTTGTCGCGAAAGTTCATCAGAAGGTAAAACGTCGAAGAGTTGGTGTTGACCGAATTAACACGAAGGTTTCGCCTGTAGCCGAAGAAATGATTGAAGACCTTCTTCGGATGGACGCCGATTTTTTGCCGATGGTCATTATGCTGATTTTCTTGGCGCTCTGAAGAAAACAGAGTTACCCTTGATGACATATTGAATCAAGGCTAGCTATTTTCCCCTTGTAGATAATTCTTCTTTGTGACCCATGACTATGATTATATTGTGAAGCAATCATTATATTTCTATGTTTGTCTAGCCCCCGAGTGTTTTGGCGACTCTTTACTGTATTTGTATATTGCGAGGTTTTGAACCAAGGCATTTATGTATTTATGGCGAATATGAGCCCCCGAGCTTCTTTATTGAGTACTATTTTGTATTTTTATTGACTCACGAGGTATTTTAATACCAAGGCAAGGCTTTTTCTTTTTCGATGAACTATATTGAAATTCGTCGGAGCAGAGACTTTAAGCATGTCGATAAAGAAAAGGTTATATTGACACTATCTTTATTATATTGCAGCACCGCGAGCCCGCCTCATTAAAAACCTTTCCCGGCCCCACTCGGTGCCCCGAAAAAGGAAAAGAGTGCGTCTGAAAACTCGCGGGCGTTTCAGTACATTGAAGTTTTACAAGGACTATATTTCAACTCTAGGCGTAGAACCGCCTGAGTTGCGCCACGTTCCAGGGGTTTGGCTCCTCCACCCCTGTCTTCTTGTCCTTTATCCTGTATGCTCCTCCTCCGATTACTTCCGTGACAATGTAAGGGCCAAGCCATGGTGACTCGAGTTTTTCATGACTTTTTTGCGTGAGCCGAAGAACTAGGTCTCCCACCTGAAAAGATCTTGGCCGCAAACGTCGACTGTGGTAATTCTTCAAGTCCTGTTGGTATTTGGTTACCCGAGACAGTACTTCATCTCGAGCTTCATCAAGTGCGTCGACATCATCTTCTAGCGCTTTTCTCGACACTTCTTCGTCATATTCGACGACACGTGGAGAGTTGTGCTCTATCTCGATTAGTATCTGCTTCGCTCCATGAACCAAGAAAAACGGAGTTTCTGTGTTGCTGTGTTTGGTGTTGTTCGGATGCTCCACAATACACTTGGTAGTTCTTCTGGCCAGGTATGTCGAGCTTTTTCCAGTGGTCCTAACAAGCGTTTCTTGATGCCATTGCAGATGATGCCATTGGCTTTCTCGACTTGCCCATTGGTTTGAGGATGTGCAACTGACGCAAAGTGCAACTTGATACCCACCTCTTCGCAATAATCTTTGAATTCGTGGGATGTGAAGTTACTGCCGTTGTCTGTGACGATGCTGTGGGGCACTCCAAATCTGAAGACGAGGCCTTTTATGAATTTTACTGCGGATGCTCCGTCTGGTGAATTTATCGGCTTCGCTTCTATCCACTTTGTAAATTTGTCGACGGCTACTAGCATGTACTCCTTTCCTCCTGGCCAGGATTTGTGTAACTTGCCCACCATATCAAGTCCCCATTGGGCACAGGGCCATGACAATGGTATTGGTGCTAGCTCTGCGTCGGAGAGTGAGGTTTTGCGGCAAACCTTTGACACGCGTCGCAAGTTCTTACTATGTCCTTGGCGTCCTCGATTGCTGTCAACCAGTAGAATCCTGCCCGAAAAACCTTGGCTGCAATAGCTCGACTACTTGCGTGGTGGCCACATATTCCTTCGTGTACATCCTTCAGAATTATTCTTCCTTCTTCGGGTGTGACACATCTTTGCAGGACGCCTGAAATACTCCGCTTGTACAATTCCCCTTTGACTACCGTGAAAGCTTTGGAGCGTCGAATTACTCGCCTTGCCTCAACTGGATCATCGGGTATTTCTTTCCTGAGGATGTACGATATGTACGTCTGCATCCATGGTATCTGTATCACCATGACCAGGTCCTGATCTTCTTCTTCTTCCTCTTGCTTTTCCTTGGTAACCCCCGAGGGTTTCTTCTCCTTCTTTTTTGATTTTGTCGATTTGGTGGATCTCTCTGTTATCTCTTCCCAGAATACACCTGGCGGGACTGCAAGGCATTGCGACCCGATGTTTGCAAGAACGTCGGCTTCGTCGTTGCTCAATCTACTAATATGATTTACTTCGCATCCATCGAACAACTTCTCGAGCTCGTTGTACACCTCCTTGTATGCCATCATGCTATCATTGACTGCGTCACATTGGTTCATAACTTGCCGAGCCACCAATTGTGAGTCGCCAAAGATTTTTAGTCGAGTTGCACCGCAGCTTTCGCCATCTTCATCCCGTGTATGAGAGCCTCATATTCTCGCTTCATTGTTAGATGCGTTAGGGAACGTCATCCGAAGGATGTACTTCAACTTGTCGCCTTCAGGTGATATGAGTACTACTCCTGCGCCAGCCCCTTCTAGTCTTTTGGACCCATCAAAGTTCATGGTCCAGGTTCTCGACAAGTCTGGAGGTCCTGTATTTTGCAACTCCATCCACTCTGCGATGAAGTCTGGCAAAACTTGCGACTTGATTGCTTTTCTTTTTTCATACGTGATGTCCCGAGGGGAAAGTTCTATTCCCCAAAGGGAGACACGACCCGTAGCTTCTGGATTGTTTAGTATATTTGACAAGGGAGCTTCATTGACCACTATGATCGGGTGTGCCAAAAAATAGTGGCGCAATTTTCGTGCTGTTGTGAACACTCCATATGCTAGCTTTTGGTACTGAGGGTACCTTTGTTTTGAGGGCGACAAAACTTCGCTCACGAAGTATACTGGCCTCTGCACTCCATGGATTTTCCCTTCTTCTTCTCTTTCAACAACTAACACCGTGCTAACCACTTGGGGTGTGGCTGCAATATACAGCAGGAGAGGTTCCTTTTCCTTTGGCGCCACCAAAATTGGTGGTGTCGAAATTGTGCGCTTCAAATCCTCGAAAGCTCTGTCGGCCTCTTCGTTCCATTGGAATTTATCTCCTTGCTTTATCAGAGCGTAAAATGGTAACGCTTTTTCTCCCAGTCTGGCGACGAATCTGCTCAAAGCTGCGCCTCGCCCAGTTAGCTGCTGTATCTCTTTCAACTTTGTTGGCTTCCTCATTGTTACTATAGCTTGTATTTTGTCGGGATTTGCTTCAATCCCTCTTGCTGAAACTAGGAACCCCAGAAGTTCTCCTGCTGGGACGCCAAAAGAACACTTCGTCGGGTTCAACTTCAGGCAGAATTTGTCGAGGTTGTCAAAAGTTTCTTTGAGGTCCTCGATCAGCGTTGCCCCCTTTTTTGACGTTATGACGACATCATCGATGTATACTTGCACGTTTTTCCCGATCTGTGTCGCTAAACACTTCTGCATCATCCTCTGATATGTTGCTCCCGCATTTTTTAGACCAAAGGGCATTGTCTTGTAGCAGAACACGCCGTAAGGTGTAATAAACGCTGTTTTGGCTTCATCATCTTCTTTTAATCTGATCTGGTTATAACCAGAGTATGCATCCAAAAAGGAAAGACGTTCACAGCCTGCCGTGGAGTCGATGATTTGATCGATCCTTGGGAGGGGAAAGTGATCCTTAGGACAATGTTTATTGAGACACGTAAAGTCGACGCACATGCGAAGGACTGTCGTGTGTTTCTTCGGCACCATCACTGGGTTAGCTACCCATGTGGCTTCTGTAGATATCTCTTTGATAAAACCAGCCTCCTCAAGTCGATTTATTTACGATAGCATGGCTTTGCGGTTTGGTTCAAAAACGCCGCAAAGGTTGTTTGATTGGTCTCGCCATCGGATCCAAGTTTAGGTGGTGCTCGGCAAGTTCCCTAGGTACTCCTGGCATGTCAGCTGGACACCATGCGAAGATTTTCCAGTTCTCACGGAGGAACTTGACGAGCGCGCTTTCCTATGCGATATCCATGTCGTTTGCGATAGATGTCGTCTTTTTTGGGTCTGTCGGGTGAATCTGCACCTCTTTTGAATTTTTCTCGGTATTGAAAGTTGATTCTTTGTTTGGCCTTCCAACGTCTGGCAGTACGTCGTAATCAGTCATGCTTTTTGACGCCAAGTACTCAGCTTGCATCCCGAAAGTTTCTGACAGCCGGTGAAAGTCCTTATCGCACTTATCGGCTAAGGCAAAGCTTCCTTTGACTGTGATTGGTCCCTTTGGTCCAGGCAACCTCCACAGCAGGTATGTATAGTGTGGTACCGCCATAAACCTAGCATATGCTGGTCGTCCCAACAGAGCGTGGTATTGCGACGGAAAATCCACGACTTCAAATTCGAGCCTCTCGATTCTATAATTTTCTCGGGTCCCAAACTGAACGTCAAGATTGATCTTCCCCAATGGATAACTTGGTTTCTCCGGTGTGATGCCGTGGAACCTTGTGTCTGTTGGTTTTAAGTTTGCTAAGGATATGTTCATCTTCCTCAATGTATCTGCATACATAAGGTTTAGGCTGCTGCCGCCGTCTATGAACACTCGAGAGACATCAAATCCCGCGATAACTGCTGGCAGAATAAGTGCTGACTGCCCTGGTCGAGGAACTTGCTGCGGATGATCTGCTATGGTGAAGCCAATATCTTGTCCTGACCAATTAAGATACTCAACTGTTGGTGGAGGCATTTTTTCTGCCATAAACACCTGTCGTGAGATTACTTTCTGAGCTCTATTGGACGGCCTTCCCTTCTGAATCATCGACACCGCTCCGTTGGAGTTAGGATCAACATAAGGTGGTGGTGTAGGTGCTGCCGCTATTCTGAGCTGATACCGATTGTCGTCTGTAATCGCGGGAGGAAGCGGCAAGTGAATCTCGCTTCTGGGTTCCCGAGGATTTCTCTGTGTTGCTCGCGCGTTAGCTTTTTCTGCATACCGCAACATTGCCTGAAAATTTCGACAGTCTTTCTGCAGGTGCCCTGACTGTCTTTTACCGTTGCTATCGAGGAAATAGTGCATCTGACACGGTCCATTCATCATCTCTTCAGGGGACACAAAAGGCCTTGGGAATCTAGGCCCGCTATTTTGCCTGTTGCGTGAATCATCCCTGTTATCACCTCGCTGCTCATTGCTTCTCTGATAATCATCTCTGTTGCTTCCTCCTGTGTTTGCCCGAAAGCCTGCCGAAATTTGCCCTGGAGCGTCATAGTTCGGATACTGCCGAGGAAATCGTCGCCTTGGTTGATAGTTTCGACCGCGGTCCTCCTCTGGTGACCTGTGCCGTTTGTTGTGGACAGCATCTTCTCCATCTACCCATCTGTTTGCTATCTCCATTAACGCGGATACTGTCTTTGGATTGGTCCTTCCCAAGTCCTCGACAAAATCTCCACGCCTAATTCCTGCGACAAACGCATCTATTGCTCTCTCGTCAGATATATTTTCTGCCGAGTTTTTGATGATATTCCACCTTTGGATATACTTTCTCATTGGCTCGTCTGGCTTTTGTCGACATGCTCTCAACTCCTCTAACGACGCAGGTTTTTTGCACGTGGATCTGAAGTTCTTGACGAACACATCCTCGAAACTTTCCCAGCTATCGATGGATCCTGGAGTGAGTTTCTTTATCCAAGATCGTGCGGCTCCACTCAAATACACCTGGATGCTTTGCATAGCTGTTGCCCTGGTTCCTCCTGTGAGCTTCACCGTCTCCAGATAGTCGACTAGCCAATCCTCTGGATCTTGAAGGCCGTCGAACTTTTTGAAATTATCGGGTAACTTGAATCCTGAGGGGACTCGAGTTTTTCGGACTCTCC
The DNA here is from genome assembly GCF_019359855.2 of Lolium perenne. Lineage (NCBI taxonomy): Eukaryota > Viridiplantae > Streptophyta > Magnoliopsida > Poales > Poaceae > Lolium > Lolium perenne. Next base: position 298,518,770 of record NC_067245.2, read on the forward strand.
TCGTGAAGCATGGTAAGCCGCACATATCTTCGTCGTTAAGCTCTGGAGATTGCCGATGATCCCTTCTGCTTTGCCGCGCTCTGTCGACCCTTGCTTGTGCTGCTGTGTCTCTTGCTCCACTTGGTCCTTCAGGTGCTGCCGCTGTTGCTGCTGCAGGTCGTGGACTATTTTGCCTTGCCGCTCCTTCGGGAGGCGTTGATACAAACGCTGTCCCCATAGCTCCAACTCCTGCTACCGCCAAATTGTACAATGTTTCCCTTGGATCACCTGGAGGTGGTTTAGATGCAAGGATAAAAGCATGTGTCGCCATATACCCAGCTTCTGGTGTCTTAGGGATGATGTTTCCTCTTGTATCTATCGACATGAAGGACATGTCGAGGTTTTGGACCAAGTGTTCTCTTTCTGCTTTGGGTATGTGTTGCAGCCTTGATCTTGCTCTGTTCCGCGCCTCCCTGTGGCTATCACCCGAAGTTCTAGATTGTCGACTTAGATCTGCCCTTCTCCTGCTGGATGCAGAAGCTGCCTCCTTTCTCCTGTTCAACTCAGCTGTCTGTTTTTCCAATTCCCTGGCAGCTCGTGCGAGCCTATATTGATATGCTTGTAATTCCTCTGGTGTGGCCGTGGTAGCCATTGGTTCTGTACCGTTCATAGCTCTCGCGGCTCTGTCCCACGCTGCTTGTGAAAGTTGAACTCTATCTCGCGGCTCTGGCCCGACGTATTTGTTGCCCAGGCCTTGTCGCAGATTGGAGGGATCGACGTATGGATTTCCCAGATCGTCGAAAGCCTCAGATGTTTCCTCTTGATCTTCAATGGCATAAATCTGATGATACTTTGTACTCAGATCTATGTTGGGTTTGGTGACATCATCGTTGAGATTGATGAAGACCTTGCCCACTGTGATAGATTTGTCGATGAAGTCATAACTGTCAACATTGCTTGAGCCATCGCTTATATATGAGTCCGCAGATGACTCAAACGACATGTCGTTGAAGATCTTGGCGAGTTTCTCTCTTGCTCTGGTGCTGACGTAGCGTGTCGCCGAAGTTTCTTCTTCTCCTGACTCGGTTGACGATGCATAGCTTGAAAAATCGGAATCGACCGCCGACGATCCCGATGAATTCGGAATTTCGACACGATACGATCCCTCCTTCTCGACGCGAAAGTGAAACCTTCCGAACGTCATCTCCATGGGCTCCGCCAGATACGCATATGCATCCAAACGGGAGGGTGGGTGAGGAACAAAATCGACAAGACCAGCAGCGATCTGTTTACCTCGATCCATTGTGTTGCTTGCGGTTGACGATGTCGAAGATCTTGAACGTGCCATCGAGATCAGATCCTTACGCCTCTAGTTCCCACAGACGGCGCCAATTGACAAGGTATCAACTTGTCAATGCCTATGGATTGTAGGCTAGGGTTTAGTTGGAAGTAGAGGGTAAGTAGATCTCGAAGGTTTCAGCCGAAAAGTACTCGACGATTGTGAAAACTAGGGTTTGTAGACAATGATTCGATTATTTCTTCGTCCCTCGACTCCCCCTTTATATAGGAGGTGGAGCCGAGGGATTCGTGCTATACAAGTTATAGAGTCCGGGACGGTTTCTAACTCATCCCGCCAGATTACAAATAACACTTCCTATTACAACTCTTAACTTTCCTTAATATATCTTGAGCTCCCGAATCCTCTTATTCTTCGGGTAGTGGGCCTTCAGTAAACCCCGGGTACTATCTTCGGCAGGCCCATTTGGGATGCCTATGTCACCGCCCCCGAACCCCTACGACACCTCCATGGAGGACCCATGGAACGAGGTAACTACGGTTTGCTTCCTTTTTTGTTCCCCATTCCTTTTTGAACCCTATTTGTGCTAGTGTAGATGGATCTGTGGATGGATGAGTATTGGGCTAATATTTCACCAATTTTATTCCATTTTGCTTTGATCCCTCCTTGATTTCGTTTAAGATTTGGGGTTCGGCCGTTCGGTTAATTTATGCAAGTAATAATGGGATCTCAGTCAGTTAATTTATGCAAGTAATCATAGGATCTCAATCAGTTATTTTATGCACGAATCAAAAGATATCAACCGTTTAATTTTGCAAATAATCTGGAATGTGTTCAAGTTCAGATCTGGAATCTGTTTCTTTGCCTATGATGAATCGGTGGGCACAGATTTTTACAGGGAGGGTTCAGCGAACCATTTCTGTGTACAAATCTGTTGTGCATGAGCTTTGGTTCGCTTACACCGTCCCTGTAGACATATAATCGTGTCCACTCTAACTGAGGCTGCCTCTATTTTTTCTAAATTTGTTATCATGCACGTTAGTCATCGTTGCAACTCATTCACTAATAGTTCCCGTTTGATATGGATCAGCTGTCTGGCAGCGACGTCGGCAGCAATGACGAGCACCATGATATCAAGACTCGCCAGGTGCTGCGGAGGCTGCAGGTCGGCAAGTACGTCTCCTACTTCGCCGTCGACAAGGGTGTCTACAGGTGCCCCTTCTGCACTAGGAGGCTCGGCGGCACTGACTTCAACTGCCTCCTCACGCACGCCGAGAACATCGGCAACACCAACCCCAAGGTCGGCGCGTCGGTGAACCCCCACTCCTTCCGCGCCAAGCACTTGGCGCTCGGCATGCACCTCCGCAGCATCCAGCGGGTGGAGATCTCCGACGGGCGCATGCCTCCGCTCAAGCCCAAGGCTCCCAAGGGGAGCAACAAGTGGAGGCAGAGGCAGATGGGGTAGGCGGAGTCCTGGACGTGTGCTGCTGCTGCCTCCTCCATTTTGTTGTTGGGATCCCTTTGTTGTTAGCTAGGGATCCCTCGTTGTTATGTTGTTAGTATGATGGTGCTGTGAAGAACCTCGAACCCTACTATGTTTGGCTGCTGAATGCAGCTTATTATCTAGGGAGGGATCCCTATTATCTATCCCTATTCTACTATATGACCTTGTGAATTTATCGTACATTCCCTGTAGATTTGCTTCTAGATTTAACTACATACATATGGACCAGATGGAGTACTAGATTGGGCTCCCTACTAGATTTGCTGCCATATTGGGCAAACAACGAGGGCTAAAAGGCACAAATAATAATTGAAGAAAGATAGAAATGCAAGCTTCTCTAGATTTGATACTAATTAGGTGAAAAAAGGCAGAGAGAAGGAGGCAGAAAAGGTACTCTTAAAAGGGAAATGCCAATGGCCGAGAGAAACAAAACCCAGCTCCTGCTCACGTGCAACCAAACGCTATCCCATCCTGTCCCACGCGGTCCCTTTCTACCAGCCCCACGCGACACGGGCCCACACGACGCGGCCCCACACGTCAGCACGGAACGGTCAACTTAACGGGAATCCTGCCGTCTGAGCTGCTTCTGCGGGTTTCACACAAGCACTTGGGGAAAACTGAGGAAAAACTAAGGAGCTGGGGAAAACTGAGCACAACTAAGGAACCGAGGGCACGAAAATAGAAATCCCTTGATCATATTCTTCCTGAAGCTTATATACTGAAAAAACTCCTTTCCCTGCTAAAATGAAGGAGTATTCTATTATAAATAGTGTGGTTAATAAAAGTGCAAAGAAAGCTATAGAACCTGAAGAGAAAATAAAGGTTGAACCTGCTATTGCAATAGTTAAAGATCTTGTGACTGAAAATGTGGAAGATGGTCATATTATTTTCTGTGAAGATGCTTCTAATATTGTTTCGCATCCTAATAAGTCTAGGAAAACCAGTGTTCCTATGCTCTCTGTTAGAATTGGTGATCATTGTTATTATGGTTTATGCGATATTGGTGCAAGTATTAGTGCTATTCCTTATGAGCTTTACACGGAGATCATGCATGAAATTGGTTCTTGTGAACTTGAAGATATTGCTGTGGTTATTCGGCTAGCTAATAGAGAAACTATCTCTCCAATTGGTATTGTTCGAGATGTGGAAGTTCTATGTGGTAAGATTAAATATCCTGCTGACTTTTTGGTACTTGGTTCTGCTGCTAGTAAGTCATGTCCTATTATTTTTGGTAGACCTTTTCTAAATACTTGTGGAGTTGTTATAGATTGCAAGAAAGAGAAAATTGTGACTAAATTTGCTGGTGAATCTTATGAGTTTAATTTCTCTAAATTTACCAAAACCCCTTATAAAGCTGATTTACCTAATAATGATTTTAGAGTTGAACAGTGTGCGTCTATTGCTCTTGCTCCTAGTAATCCTTTGCAGCAACATTTGGAGGATAGTGAGAGTGAAGTCTTTAGGGAAGAAAGTAATGAGCTTGATGAAATTTTCCTTCGTCAACCTATTCTTAAACATGATTTATCGGTTGAAGATCTAGGTACAACACCACCACCAAAGGAAGATCCTGTTTTTGATTTAAAACCATTGCCTGATAATCTTAAATATGCTCATATTGATGATAAGAAAATATATCCTGTTATTATTAGTTCTAAGCTTTCAGAGTTTGAGGAAGAAAGGTTATTGGAAATATTGAAGAAACACTGAGGAGCTATTGGCTACACTCTTGATGACTTGAAGGGGATTTCTCCCTCTATTTGCCAACATGCCATTAATATGGAAGATGATGCAAAGCCTGTTGTTGAACATCAGTGTCGTCTAATTCCTAAGATGAAGGATGTGGTAAGAAATGAGGTATTAAAACTTCTTGAAGCTGGTATTATATATCCTATTGCTGATAGTAGATGGGTTAGTCATGTGCATTGTGTTCCTAAGAAAGGAGGAATGACTGTTGTACCTAATGATAATGATGAGCTCATCCCTCAAAGAGTAGTTGTAGGGTATAGAATGTGCATTGATTATCGAAAAGTTAATAAAGTTACTAAGAAAGATCATTACCCTTTACCTTTTATTGATCAAATGTTAGAAAGGTTGTCTAAAAATACTCATTTTTGCTTTCTTGATGGTTATTCTGGGTTTTCACAAATTGTTGTTAAAACGAAAGATCAAGAGAAAACCACTTTCACTTGTCCCTATGGAACTTATGCTTATAGACGTATGCCTTTTGGTTTATGTAATGCTCCTGCTACTTTTCAAAGATGCATGTCTGCTATTTTTCATGGCTTTTGCGAGAATATTGTAGAGGTATTCATGGACGATTTTTGTGTCTATGGGAATTCTTTTGATAATTGCTTGCGAAACCTTGATAAAGTTTTGCAGAGATGTGAAGAAACTAACCTTGTTCTTAATTGGGAGAAATGCCACTTTATGGTTAATGAAGGAATTGTATTGGGACATAAAATTTCCGAGAGAGGTATTGAAGTTGATAGAGCTAAAGTTGAAGTAATTGACAAGATGCCCTATCCCAGGGATGTAAAAGGTATTCGTAGTGTTCTTGGTCATGCTGGGTTTTATAGGAGATTTATTAAAGATTTCTCCAAGATTTCAAAACCTCTTACTAATCTTCTTCAAAAAGATGTACCTTTTGTTTTTGATGATGATTGTAAGGAAGCTTTTGAAACTCTAAAGAAAGCCTTAACAACTGCTCCTATAGTTGAACCTCCTGATTGGAACTTACGTTTTGAAATTATGTGTGATGCTAGTGATTTTTCTGTAGGCACTGTTCTTGGACAGCGAATAGATAAAAAATTGAATGTTATTCATTATGCTAGTAAAACTCTTGATGCTGCTCAAAGAAATTATGCTACTACTGAAAAAGAATTGTTAGCTGTGGTTTTTGCTTTTGACAAGTTTAGACCTTATATTGTTGATTCAAAAGTTACAATTCATACTGATCATGCTGCAATTAGATACCTTATGCAAAAGAAAGATGCTAAGCCAAGGCTTATTAGATGGGTGCTTTTGTTGCAAGAATTTGATTTGCATATTATAGATAGGAAAGGTGCTGATAATTTGTCTAGATTGGAAAATATTGCTTATGATCCTGTTCCTGTTAATGATAGTTTTCCAAATGAACAATTGGCTGTAATAAAGGTGAGCTCGTGAGATAGTCCTTGGTATGCTGATTATGCTAACTTTATTGTTTCCAAGTACTTGCCTCCAACCTTTTCAGCTCAGCAAAAGAGGAAATTCTTTTATGACTTGAGGCATTATTTTTGGGATGACCCACACTTATATAAAGAAGGAGTGGATGTTATTCTGCGAAGATGTGTTCCCGAATATGAACAACAAGAGATATTGAGTAAGTGTCATGGTAGTGCTTATGGAGGACATCACACCGGAGATAGAACCGCGCAAAAGGTTCTGCAATCAGGTTTTTATTGGCCAACTCTCTTCAAAGATGCAAGGGAGTTTATTTTATCTTGTGATGAATGTCAAAGGGTTGGTAATATCTCCAGACGCAATGAAATGCCTATGAATTATACTCTTGTTATTGAGCCATTCGATTGTTGGGGATTTGACTTCATGGGTCATTTCCCCTCTTCAGAAGGTAACACTCATATACTTGTTGCTGTTGATTATGTTACTAAATGGGTGGAAGCCATACCCACAAAAAGTGCTGATGGTGAGACCTCTTTAAGAATGCTTTTAGATATTATTTTTCCTAGATTTGGAGTTCCTAGGTATCTTATGACTGATGGAGGTTCTCATTTTATTCATGGTGGTTTTAGAAAAACTCTTGCTAAATATGGTATTAATCATAGAATTGCTTCCGCTTACCATCCTCAAACTAGTGGGCAAGTAGAATTATCAAATAGAGAGATTAAATCTATCTTGCAAAAGACTGTTAATAAATCTAGAAAGAATTGGGCTAGTAAATTGAAGGAAGCACTATGGGCTTATAGAACTGCTTATAAAAATCCCATGGGTATGTCACCGTATAAAATGGTTTATGGAAAAGCTTGTCATTTACCTTGCCGGTAAGAAGAGATTTCTACAATTGAGTTCTCGAGATTAATGGAGAAGTGAAGCTTATGAAAATGCTAAACTCCTTAAAGAGAAAGTTAAGAAATGGCATGATAGAAGAATCATCAAAAGAGAATTTAATGTTGGGGATAAAGTCCTATTGTATCGGTCTCGTCTCAGATTCTTTGCAGGTAAATTACTCTCAAAATGGGAAGGACCATATGTAATTGTGGAGGTGTATCGTTCAGGAGCAATTAAAATTAGTTCTCTGCAAGGCGATGCCACACAAGTGGTGAATGGACAAAGACTCAAGCATTATATCTCTGGAGATTCTTATAATGAAGATGTTGATGTTATTCGAGTGGTGACTCCGGAAGCTTTCATCAAAGGTCAAATTGACAGTTCTGCAAAGTTCGACTTTGAATAGGTAATAGTACTGGTAATAAAAAGTCCGCGTTTAACTTTCCAAACAATGTTTTTGCTGTTTTTGGAAAATATGAAAAATTACGAGATCGAAACGGAGTGGAGGAGACGCACGAGGGCGTGCCCCCATAGGTCAGCGCGGGCCCCAGGCTGGCCTTGCCGCCCTATGAGGAGGGCCCCTCGTTGCCCCTCTCCGACTCTGGTTCGACCTGGTACTTTCCTTTTGTCGCGAAAATTCCTGCTATATAATCCCCCGGACCCCTGGAGGTCCGTATATCGTTTTCTCGACGTGTTTTGTTTCGAGCTGTTTTCTGCCAGGGTCTGCTTTGGATCTAGAGCCACCATGTCTTCGTCGGGAACTCCGAAGGACAGCTTCTTTGAGGACGTCATCAACCCGTACATGAACGAGCTGAAGATGCACCCCAAGGAATTGCTGCTCATAGATGGAGAGTGGCAGATCAAAGAAGTCCAGGGTCCTAAAGGATAATGAAGCTTGGAAGACAGGATGGAGAAACTAGAACAAGAGGTCTTCAACTACAAGAAGATGGCTGAGCGTGAAGTGGACATCTTCCACAAGATTGTGTCTGAACTTATTGATGGACACAAGAAGGAGATTGCAAAGCTGTGGGACGATATCCTCTCGCTTCACGACACCACCAACAAACTCCAAGCTCAACTCTATGATGTTCAGAATCAAAACTGTGAGTATGAAAACAGGTTTAAACACATAAGCTATGCTGCTAGTTTCAGGATTCCCGAGACCAAGATGTCGTTTGTTGATGGAGAGCCTCTTCCTTGGAAGTCTGATGATGGGAAGAATTCATCAACACCACCGCCGAAGGAGTAATTCATCATCGGTATTGGCATCTCCTTGGTTTGTTCCAAGCTTGGGGGAGTGCCGCGGTATCACATCATCACTATCTTTTACTTTTTACTATCAAGTAGTGTCATATCATGAGTAGGGAAGTTATCATATAAGATGGGTTGCAGTGTGGAAGTATCTCTCTTTTAGTTGGTTGTCTATGTATCCCTTGGTGTGAGTTATCGTTATGGAATATTAATGAGAAGTCTTATCAGTTACATATTGCACATCTTATTTTAGTTTGCAATCTCTATTATATGATTGATCTTGTTGTTAGTATTGGTATCACTTTGGGAGCATTGAGTAAATCTATTTGGTTTTGGCAAACTTAGCATTGGTCAATAGCAACAACACTTTGAGGTTTAAGTAGAAAAGAGAAATACATGTAGATATGTTGTTTCATTATATTTCTTTCTTGTTAGCTCTTAGCTTAGTATTCTGAAGTTAAAATTGTTTGTGCTTACAAAGGAACATGCATGATTGTTTCTATCACATGTATATTTGTTTGTTTCCCTCAACTCTTATGCTTGCTAATCAACCTTGCTAGCCAAACACCTGTACTGAGAGGGAATGCTTCTCGTGCATCCAAACCTTGACCCAAACCTATGCCATCAGTGTCCACCATAACTACCTACTATGTGGTATTTCCTACCATTCCAAGTAAATACTTCATGTGCTACCTTTAAACAATTCAAAAGTTATTACCTCTTATTTGTGTCAATGTTTTATAGCTCATGAGGAAGTATGTGGTGTTTTATCTTTCAATCTTGTTGGGCAGACTTTCACCAATGGACTAGTGGCTTCATCCGCTTATCCAATAATTTTGCAAAAAGAGCTGGCAACGGGGTTCCCAGCCCCAATTAATTAACCTTCATAATTCTGCAAATAGACACTCCTCCATGGTATGAGATTGTTGGAAGGCACCCGAGGATTCGGTTAGCCATGGTTTGAGAAAGCAAAGGTTGGGAGGAGTGTCATCTCTAAATAAAACTAAAATAAATAGACACTCCTTCATGGTATGTGAATGATTGGAAGGCACCCGAGGATTCGGTTAGCCATGGCTTGTGAAAGCAAAAGGTTGGAAGGAGTGTCATCCATAAATAAAAATCATGGGAGCCGCTCTTCGAAAGTCTGTCTGGCAAGGGGGTTAGAGTACCCACTACCATTCGTTGACAACAACAAACACCTCTCAAACTTTACTTTTATGATCTCTATATGATTTCAAAACAGAAAAAGCTCTAGCACATGATTTAATCCCTGCTTCCCTCTGCGAAGGGCCTGCCTTTTACTTTATGTTGAGTCAGTAAACCTATTTCCCTCCGTCTTAAGCAAGCAATTGAGTTGTTGTGATCAAACCATTTATACTGTGATCTGCTTAATCATGCCTTTTACTCTTCCTTGTTTAGTACAAGTTTTATCCGAATGAATATAGCTTTGAAAGTTATCAATGATTATGAGGAGATTATTATGATTGAGTATGCAAGTTGTGCCATATAAGCTTTAACATAAGAGCGCTGCTCGACAGATAAGTACAATCTGTTAATTGTTCTCTGACCAAGAACAAAGTTTGCCATCACCAATTATGATTTCTTATGCACCTTTAATTGTGATTACTTTCTACTTGTTTCAAGTTGAATTATATGAGGAAGTTGTTCATTAGAATGTCTTGTGTGAATTAATATGATGCTTCTTGTCCGTATTTGGTTTATCGACTCTTCACTCCATAAACATGTGGTCTTGTTTACTGATACGTGTCCGACGTATCGATAATTTCTTATGTTCCATGCCACATTATTGATGATATCTACATGTTTTATGCATACTTTATGTCATATTTATGCATTTTCCGGCACTAACCTACTAACGAGATGCCGAAGAGCCAGTGGCTGTTTTCTGCTGTTTTTGGTTTCAGAAATCCTAGTAAGGAAATATTCTCGGAATTGGACGAAATCAACGCCCAGGGGCCTATTTTCACACGAAGCTTCCAGAAGACCGAAGAGGAGACGAAGTGGGGCCACGAGGTGGCCAGACACCAGGGCGGCGCGGCCCAGGTCTTGGCCGCGCGGCCCTGTCGTCTGGGCCCCTCGTGTGGCCCACTGACCTTCCCTTCCGCCTACAAATAGTCTTCATCGCGAAACCCCCAGTACCGAGAGCCACGATACGGAAAACCTTACAGAGACGCCGCCGCCGCCAATCCCATCTCGGGGGATTCAGGAGATCGCCTCCGGCACCCTGCCGGAGAGGGGATTCATCTCCCGGAGGACTCTACACCGCCATGGTCGCCTCCGGAGTGATGAGTGAGTAGTTCACCCCTGGACTATGGGTCCATAGCAGTAGCTAGATGGTTGTCTTCTCCTCATTATGCTTCATTGTCGGATCTTGTGAGCTGCCTAACATGATCAAGATCATCTATCTGTAATGCTATATGTTGTGTTTGTTGGGATCCGATGGATAGAGAATACTATGTTATGTTGATTATCAATCTATGTGTTGTTTATGATCTTGCATGCTCTCCGTTATTAGTAGAGGCTCTGGCCAAGTTTTTACTCTTAACTCCAAGAGGGAGTATTTATGCTCGATAGTGGGTTCATGCCTCCGTGAATCTGGGGGAGTGACAGAAACCTCTAAGGTTATGGATGTGCTGTTGCCACTAGGGATAAAACATTGATGCTATGTCCGAGGATGTAGTTATTGATTACATTACGCACCATACTTAATGCAATTGTCTGTTGTTTGCAACTTAATACTGGAAGGGGTTCGGATGATAACCTGAAGGTGGACTTTTTAGGCATAGATGCATGCTGGATAGCGGTCTATGTACTTTGTCGTAATGCCCAATTAAATCTCACAATACTCATCATATCATGTATGTGCATGGTCATGCCCTCTCTATTTGTCAATTGCCCAACTGTAATTCGTTCACCCAACATGCTATTTATCTTATGGGAGAGACACCACTAGTGAACTGCGGACCCCGGTCCATTCTTTACATCTGAAATACAATCTACTGCAATTGTTCTTTACTGTTCTCTGCAAACAATCATCATCCACACTATACATCTAATCCTTTGTTACAGCAAGCCGGTGAGATTGACAACCTCACTGTTTCGTTGGGGCAAAGTACTTTGGTTGTGTTGTGCAGGTTCCACGTTGGCACCGGAATCCCTGGTGTTGCGCCGCACTACATCTCGCCGCCATCAACCTTCAACGTGCTTCTTGACTCCTACTGGTTCGATAAACCTTGGTTTCTAACTGAGGGAAACTTACTGCTGTACGCATCACACCTTCCACTTGGGGTTCCCAACGGTCGCGTGCTGTACGCGTGTCAAGCTAAATTTCTGGCGCCGTTGTCGGGGAGATCAAGACACGCTGCTAGGGGAGTCTCCACAATCCAATCTCTTTACTTTGTTTTTATCTTGCTTTACTTTATTTACTACTTTGTTTGCTGCACTAAATCAAAACACAAAAAAATTAGTTGCTAGTTTTACTTTATTACTGTCTTGTTCTCCATATTAAAAACACAAAAAAATTAGTTACTTGCATTTACTTTATCTAGTTTGCTTTATTTACTATTGCTAAAATGGGTACTCCTGAAAATACTAAGTTGTGTGACTTCATAACCACAAATAATAATGATTTCTTATGCACACCTATTGCTCCACCTGCTACTACAGCAGAATTCTTTGAAATTAAACCTGCTTTACTGAATCTTGTTATGCGAGAGCAATTTTCTGGTGTTAGTTCTGATGATGCTGCTGCCCATCTCAATAACTTTGTTGAACTATGTGAAATGCAAAAGTATAAGGATGTAGATGGTGACATTATAAATTTAAAATTGTTTCCTTTCTCATTAAGAGGAAGAGCTAAAGATTGGTTGCTATCTCTGCCTAAGAATAGTATTGATTCATGGACTAAATGCAAGGATGCTTTTATTGGTAGATATTATCCCCCTGCTAAAATTATATCTTTGAGGAGTAGCATAATGAATTTTAAACAATTGGATACTGAGCATGTTGCACAAGCATGGGAAAGAATGAAATCTTTGGTTAAAAATTGCCCAACCCATGGACTGACTACTTGGATGATCATCCAAACCTTTTATGCAGGACTGAATTTTTCCTCGCGGAACCTATTGGATTCTTATAATAATGGCCATATCCTTATAATAATGGCAACGGCTATGGTAATTCTTATGGGAATTCTTACAACAATAATAGGAACACACCCCCTGGACTTGAAGCTATGCTTAAAGAATTTATTAGTACACAAACTGCTTTTAACAAATCTGTTGAAGAAAAGCTTGGGAAAATTGATATACTTGCTTCTAAAGTCGATAGTCTTGCTGCTGATGTTGATCTTTTGAAATCGAAAGTTATGCCTCATGAGAATCATAATAATAAAATTGTTACTACAGAAAATGTCATCCAAGTTAGAATTAATGAGAATATAAGATTGATGGCCGAATTGCGTGCTAGGTGGGAAAGAGAAGAAAATGAAAAAGAAGATAATATAGCTAAAGTTTGGACTGTTACCACCACTAGTAATGCTAATGCTACACATGTTGCTGCACCTCCTACTAATAATGGTAAAAGAATTGGTGTTGGTAATGTTTCCACTTCTAATGCAAAGTGCGAAAAACTGCCTGAAACTGCTAAAACTGCTAAAACTGCCTGTGATAAAACTGCTGAAATTTTTTCCAACATTGGGGATGATGATCCCATTGCTTTAGATTATAATGGTTTGGATTTTGATGATTGTCATATCTCTGAAGTTATAAAGTTCTTACAAAAACTTGCTAAGAGTCCTAATGCTAGTGCTATAAACTTGGCTTTCACGAAACATATTACAAATGCTCTCATAAAAGCTAGAGAAGAGAAACTAGAACGCGAAGCTTCTATTCCTAGGAAGCTAGAGGATGGTTGGGAGCCCATCATTAAGATGAAGGTCAATGAATTTGATTGTAATGCTTTATGTGATCTTGGTGCAAGTATTTCTGTTATGCCTAAGAAAATCTATAATATGCTTGACTTGCCACCATTGAAAAATTGTTATTTGGATGTTAATCTTGCTGATCATTCTACAAAGAAACCTTTGGGGAGAGTTGATAATGTTCACATTACCGTTAACAATAACCTTGTCCCCGTTGATTTTGTTGTCTTGGATATTGAATGCAATGCATCTTGTCCCATTATATTGGGAAGACCTTTTCTTCGAACCGTTGGTGCTATCATTGATATGAAGGAAGGTAATATTAAATATCAATTTCCTCTCAAGAAAGGTATGGAACACTTCCCTAGAAAGAGAATGAAGTTACCTTTTGATTCTATTATTAGAACAAATTATGATGTTGACACTTCGTCTCTTGACAATACTTGATATACACTTTCTGCGCCTAGCTGAAAGGCGTTAAAGAAAAGCGCTTATGGGAGACAACCGATGTGTTTTTTTTACTACAATACTTTTATTTTATATTTGAGTCTTGGAAGTTGTTACTACTGTAGCAACCTCTCCTTATCTTAGTTTTGTGCATTGTTGTGCCTAGTAAAGTCGTTGATAGTAAGGTTCATACTAGATTTGGATTACTGCGCAGAAACAGATTTCTTTGCTGTCACGAATCTGGGCCTAATTCTCTGTAGGTAACTCAGAAAATTATGCCAATTTACGTGAGTGATCCTCAGATATGTACGCAACTTTCATTAAATTTGAGCATTTTCATTTGAGCAAGTCTGGTGCCTCAATAAAATTCTTCTTTACGAACTGTTCTGTTTTGACAGATTCTGCCTTTTATTTCGCATTGCCTGTTTTGCTATGCTTGATGGATTTTTCGATTCCATTGACTTTCAGTAGCTTTGTGCAATGTCCAGAAGTATTAAGAATGATTATGTCACCTCTGAACATGTAAATTTTGATTGTGCACTAACCCTCTAATGAGTTGTTTTGAGTTTGGTGTGGAGGAAGTTTTCAAGGATCAAGAGAGGGAGATGATACAACATGATCAAGGAGAGTGAAAGCTCTAAGCTTGGGGATGCCCCGGTGGTTCACCCCTGCATATATCAAGAAGACTCAAGCGTCTAAGCTTGGGGATGCCCAAGGCATCCCCTTCTTCATCGACAACATTATCAGGTTCCTCTACTGAAACTATATTTTTATTCCATCACATCTTATGTGCTTTGCTTGGAGCGTCGGTTTGTTTTTGTTTTTGTTTTGTTTAAATAAAATGGATCCTAGCATTCTTTGTGTGGGAGAGAGACACGCTCCGCTGTTGCATATGGACAAATATGTCCTTAGGCTTTACTCATAGTATTCATGGCGAAGTTTCTTCTTCGTTAAATTGTTATATGGTTGGAATTGGAAAATGATACATGTAGTAATTGCTATAATGTCTTGGATAATGTGATACTTGGCAATTGTTGTGCTCATGTTTAAGCTCTTGCATCATATACTTTGCACCCATTAATGAAGAAATACATAGAGCATGCTAAAATTTGGTTTGCATAATTGGTCTCTCTAAGGTCTAGATAATTTCTAGTATTGAGTTTGAACAACAAGGAAGACGGTGTAGAGTCTTATAATGTTTACAATAATGTTTACAATATGTCTTTTATGTGAGTTTTGCTGCACCGGCTCATCCTTGTGTTTGTTTCAAATAGCCTTGCTAGCCTAAGCCTTGTATCGAGAGGGAATACTTCTCATGCATCCAAAATTCTTGAGCCAACCACTATGCCATTTGTGTCCACCATACCTACCTACTACATGGTATTTCTCCGCCATTCCAAAGTAAATTGCTTGAGTGCTACCTTTAAAATTTCTATCCTCTACCTTTGCAATATATAGCTCATGGGACAAATAGCCTAAAAACTATTGTGGTATTGAATATGTACTTATGCACTTTATCTCTTATTAAGTTGCTTGTTGTGCGATAACCATGTTCCTGGGGACGCCATCAACTACTCTTTATTGAATATCATGTGACTTGCTATGCATGTTCGTCTTGTCTGAAGTAAGGGAGATTTACCGCTAAAATGGTTAGAGCATTGCATAATGTTAGAGAAGAACATTGGGCCGCTAACTAAAGCCATGATCCATGGTGGAAGTTTCAGTTTTGGACAAACATCCTCAGTCTCATATGAGAAAATTAATTGTTGCTACATGCTTATGCATAAAAGAGGAGTCCATTATCTGTTGTCTATGTTGTCCCGGTATGGATGTCTAAGTTGAGAATAATCAATAGCAAGAAATCCGATGCGAGCTTTCTCCTTAGACCTTTGTACAGGCGGCATAGAGGTACCCCTTTGTGACACTTGGTTAAAACATGTGCATTGCGATGATAATCCAGGTAATCCGAGCTAATTAGGACAAGGTGCGGGCACTATTAGTATACTATGCATGAGGCTTGCAACTTGTAAGATATGATTTACATAACACATATGCTTTATTACTACCGTTGACAAAATTGTTTCTTGTTTTCAAAACCAAAGCTCTAGCACAAATATAGCAATCGATGCTTTCCTCTTCGAAGGGCCTTTCTTTTACTTTTATTGTTGAGTCAGTTCACCTATCTCTCTCCATCTCAAGAAGCAAACACTTGTGTGAACTGTGCATTGATTCCTACATACTTGCATATTGCACTTGTTATATTACTTTACATTGACAACTATCCATGAGATATACATGTTATAAGTTGAAAGCAACCGCTGAAACTTAATCTTCCTTTATGTTGCTTCAATACCTTTACTTTGAATTATTGCTTTATGAGTTAACTCTTATGCAAGACTTATTGATGCTTGTCTTGAAGTACTATTCATGAAAAGTCTTTGCTATATGATTCATTTGTTTACTCATGTCATTTACATTGTTTGGATCACTGCATTCATTACATATGCTTACAATAGTATGATCAAGGTTATGATGGCATGTCACTCCAGAAATTATCTTTGTTATCGTTTACCTGCTCGGGACGAGCAGAAACTAAGCTTGGGGATGCTGATACGTCTCCGACGTATCGATAATTTCTTATGTTCCATGCCACATTATTGATGATATCTACATGTTTTATGCATACTTTATGTCATATTTATGCATTTTCTGGCACTAACCTATTAACGAGATGCCGAAGAGCCGATTCTTTGTTTCTGCTGTTTTTGGTTTCAGAAATCCTAGTAAGGAAATATTCTCGGAATTGGACGAAATCAACGCCCAGGGGCCTATTTTCACACGAAGCTTCCAGAAGACCGAAGAGGAGACGAAGTGGGGCCACGAGGTGGCCAGACACCAGGGCGGCGCGGCCCAGGTCTTGGCCGCGCGGCCCTGTCGTCTGGGCCCCTCGTGTGGCCCCCTGACCTGCCCTTCCGCCTACAAATAGTCTTCGTCGCGAAACCCCCAGTACCGAGAGCCACGATACGGAAAACCTTCCAGAGACGCCGCCGCCGCCAATCCCATCTCGGGGGATTCAGGAGATCGCCTCCGGCACCCTGCCGGAGAGGGGATTCATCTCCCGGAGGACTCTACACCGCCATGGTCGCCTCCGGAGTGATGAGTGAGTAGTTCACCCCTGGACTATGGGTCCATAGCAGTAGCTAGATGGTTGTCTTCTCCTCATTATGCTTCATTGTCGGATCTTGTGAGCTGCCTAACATGATCAAGATCATCTATCTGTAATGCTATATGTTGTGTTTGTTGGGATCCGATGGATAGAGAATACTATGTTATGTTGATTATCAATCTATGTGTTGTTTATGATCTTGCATGCTCTCCGTTATTAGTGAAGGAGATATGCCCTAGAGGCAATAATAAAGTGGTTATTATTTATATCTTTATGTTTATGATAAATGTTTATATATCATGCTATAATTGTATTAACCGAAACATTAGTACATGTGTGATATGTAGACAACAAAGAAGTCCCTTGTATGCCTCTTAACTAGCTTGTTGATTAATGGATGATTAGTTTCATAATCATGAACATTGGATGTTATTAATAACAAGGTTATATCATTGTATGAATGATGTAATGGACACACCCAATTAAGCGTAGCATAAGATCTCGTCATTAAGTTATTTGCTATAAGCTTTCGATACATAGTTACCTAGTCCTTATGACCATGAGATCATGTAAATCACTTATACCGGAAAGGTACTTTGATTACACCAAACTCCACTGCGTAAATGGGTGGTTATAAAGGTGGGATTAAGTATCCGGAAAGTATGAGTTGAGGCATATGGATCAACAGTGGGATTTGTCTATCCCGATGATGGATAGATATACTCTGGGCCCTCTCGGTGGAATGTCGTCTAATGTCTTGCAAGCATATGAATGAGTTCATAAGAGACCACATACCACGGTACGAGTAAAGAGTACTTGTCAGGAGACGAGGTTGAACAAGGCATAGAGTGATACCGAAGATCAAACCTCGGACAAGTAAAATATCGCGTGACAAAGGGAATTGGTGTTGTATGTGAATGGTTCATTCGATCACTAAAGTCATCGTTGAATATGTGGGAGCCATTATGGATCTCCAGATCCCGCTATTGGTTATTGGTCGGAGTGAGTACTCAACCATGTCCGCATAGTTCACGAACCGTAGGGTGACACACTTAAAGTTGGATGTTGAAATGGTAGAACTTGAAATATGGAATGGAGTTCGAATATTTGTTCGGAGTCCCGGATGAGATCCCGGTCATCACGAGGAGTTCCAGAATGGTCCGGAGAATAAGATTCATATATAGGATGTCATTTTATGTGAATTAAAATGATGCGGAAGGTTCTATGGAAGGTTCTAGAAGGTTCTAGAAAAGTCCGGAAGAAACCACCAAGGAAGGTGGAGTCCCGGTGGGACTCCACCTCCATGGCCGGCCAACCCTAGTGGAGGAGGAGTCCCAAGTGGACTCCCCCTTAGGGGGCCGGCCACCCCCCCATATGGAAGGGGGGAATCCCACCCCAAGTGGGATTCCCACCCTAGGTAGGTTTCCTTTTCATATGGAAGGTTTTGGTTTCGGGTCTTATTCGAAGACTTGGAGTCCAACACTTGGGGTTCCACCTATATAATGAGGGGCCAAGGGAGGGGGCCGGCCACCCCAAGACCACAAGCTGGCCGCCCCATTGAAGTGGCCGGCCACCCCCTCCCAAACCCTAGCCGCCCCCCTCTCCTCCATATCTCTCGCGTAGCTTTAGCGAAGCTCCGCCGGAGTTCTCCACCGCCACCGACACCACGCCGTCGTGCTGTCGGATTCAAGAGGAGCTACTACTTCCGCTGCCCGCTGGAACGGGAGGTGGACGTCGTCTTCATCAACAACCGAACGTGTGACCGAGTACGGAGGTGATGCCCATTCGTGGCGCCGGAAGCGATCGTGATCAAGATCTTCTACGCGCTTTTGCAAGCGGCAAGTGAACGTCTACCGCAGCAACAAGAGCCTCATCTTGTAGGCTTTGGAATCTCTTCAAGGGTGAGACTCGATACCCCCTCGTTGCTACCGTCTTCTAGATTGCATCTTGGCTTGGATTGCGTGTTCGCGGTAGGAAATTTTTTGTTTTCTATGCAACGTTATCCTACAATGGTATCAGAGCCGTGTCTATGCATAGATGGTTGCACGAGTAGAACACAATGGTTTGTGGGCGTTGATGCTCTTGTTATCTTTAGTTTGAGTACTTTGCATCTTCGTGGCATAGTGGGATGAAGCGGCTCGGACTAACTTTACATGACCGCGTTCATGAGACTTGTTCCTCGTTCGACATGCAACTTGTATTGCATAAGAGGCTTTGCGGGTGTCTGTCTCTCCTACTATAGTGAAGATTCAATTTACTCTTCTATTGAAAACATTAGTATCAACGTTGTGGTTCATGTTCGTAGGTAGATTAGATCTCTCTCGAAAACCCTAAACCACGTAAAATATGCAAACCAAATTAGAGACGTCTAACTTGTTTTTGCAGGGTTTGGTGATGTGATATGGCCATAATGTGATGATGAATATGTATGAGATGATCATTATTGTATTGTGGCAACCGGCAGGAGCCTTATGGTTGTCTTTAAATTTCATGTTGAGAAGTATTTCAAAGTAGTTGTAATAGTTGCTACATGGAGGACAATCATGAAGACGGCGCCATTGACCTTGACGCTACGCCGACGATGATGGAGATCATACCCGAAGATGATGGAGATCATGTCCGTGCTTTGGAGATGAAGATCAAAGGCGCAAAGACAAAAGGGCCATATCATATCACATATGAACTGCATGTGATGTTAATCCTTTTATGCATCTTATTTTGCTTAGATCGCGAAGGTAGCATTATAAGATGATCCCTCACTAAAATCTCAAGATAATAAAGTGTTCATCCTTAGTAGCACCGTTGCCAAGACTTGTCGTTTCGAAGCATCTCGTGATGATCGGGTGTGATAGAATCAACAAGTGCATACAACGGGTGCAAGACAGTTTTGCACATGCGAATACTAAGGTGGCCTTGACGAGCCTAGTATGTACATACATGGTCTCGGAACACGTGATACCGAAAGGTAGAGCATGAATCATATGGTTGATATGATGAACACTTTGAGTGTTCGCCATTGAAATCACACCTTGTCTCGTGATGATCGGACAAAGGTGCGGTGGATTTGGTTCGTGTGATCACTAAGACAATGCGAGGGATATTGTTTTGAGTGGGAGTTCACCTAGTTTTTAATTATGTTGAAT
The DNA here is from genome assembly GCF_019359855.2 of Lolium perenne. NCBI lineage: Eukaryota > Viridiplantae > Streptophyta > Magnoliopsida > Poales > Poaceae > Lolium > Lolium perenne. The sequence continues at coordinate 298,538,546 of NC_067245.2, forward strand.
TAAAATTTGAACTCAATTTGTCATAAACTTAGTCTAAACTTTTGCAAATATATGTTGTAGAGATGGCGTCCCCAATCAATTTTAACCAGTCCCCAAGCAACTTCACCGACTGGTTCCATCATGTGAGGATCTTCCTCTCTGGCGGAAATCTGCAATATGTGCTTGATGCACCGCTAGGTGACCCTCCTGCAGAAACTGAAACCGATGAAGTAAAAGCTGTTTACGAGACTCGGAAAACTCGGTACTCTCAAGTTCAGTGTGCCATCCTGTGCAGTCTGGAATCCGATCTTCAAAAACGTTTTGAGCACCACGATCCTCATGAGTTGATGAATGAGCTGAAAGCTATATTCGAGACTCATGCGGCCGTGGAATGCTATGAAGCATCGAAACATTTCTTCAGCTGTATGATGGAAGAAGGCAGCTCCGTTAGTGAGCACATGCTCGCCATGACCGGGCATCCGAAGAAACTCAGTGACTTGGGAATAGTGATTCCTAACAGACTGGGGATTAATCGTGTCCTTCAATCACTGCCACCAAGTTACAAGAACTTTGTGATGAACTACAATATGCAGAACATGAACAAGGAGTTACCTGAACTCTTTGGCATGCTAAAAGCTGCTGAGATTGAGATCAAGAAAGAGCACCAAGTGTTGATGGTCAACAAGACCACCAGTTTCAAGAAACAGGGCAAGTCTAAGGGAAAATTCAAGAAGGGTGGCAAGAAAGCTGCCACGCCTCCTATGAAACCTAAGAACGGCCCTAAGCCTGATGCTGAGTGCTATTACTGCAAGGAGAAGGGACACTGGAAGCGTAATTGCTCCAAGTATCTGGCTGATCTGAAGAGCGGCCTTGTCAAGAAGAAGAAAGAAGGTATATCTGATATACATGTTATAGATGTTTATCTCACTGGTTCTCGTTCTAGTACCTGGGTATTTGATACTGGTTCGGTTGCTCATATTTGTAACTCGAAACAGGAACTAAAGAATAAACGAAGACTACTGAAAGATGAAGTGACGATGCGCGTTGGAAATGGATCCAAAGTCGATGTGATCGCTGTCGGCGCACTACCTCTACATCTACCTTCGGGATTAGTTTTAAGCCTAAATAATTGTTATTTTGTACCCGGTTGAGCATGAACATTATATCTGGATCTTGTTTAATGCAAGACGGTTATTCATTCAAGTCTGAGAATAATGGTTGTTCTATTTTTATGAATAATATCTTTTATGGTCGAGCACCACAAAAGAATGGCTTATTTCTGTTAGATCTCGATAGTAGTGATACGCATATACATAACATTGATGCTAAGAGAATTAAATTGAATGATAATTCTACTTATATGTGGCACTGTCGTCTTGGTTATATTGGAGTGAAACGCATGAAGAAACTCCATACTGATGGATTACTTGAATCACTTGACTTTGAGTCACTTGATAGATGCGAAGCATGTCTAATGGGAAAAATGACTAAGACTCCATTTTCTGGTATGATGGAGCGAGCTACTGACTTATTGGAAATCATACATACCGATGTGTGCGGACCAATGAGCGTAGCATCGCGCGGTGGTTATCGTTATGTTCTAACCTTCACAGATGATCTGAGTAGATATGGGTATATCTATTTCATGAAACATAAATCCGAAACTTTCGAGAAGTTTAAGGAATTCCAAAGTGAAGTAGAAAATCAACGTAACAAGAAGATTAAATTTCTACGATCTGATCGTGGAGGTGAATATCTGAGTTATGAGTTTGGCATGCATTTAAAGAAATGCGGAATACTTTCACAATTGACACCGCCGGGAACACCTCAACGAAACGGTGTGTCCGAACGTCGTAATCGAACTCTCTTAGATATGGTTCGTTCTATGATGTCTCTTACTGATTTGCCGTTATCATTTTGGAGTTATGCATTAGAGACAGCCGCATTCACTTTAAATAGAGCACCATCAAAATCCGTAGAAACGACACCGTATGAATTATGGTTTAATAAGAAACCTAAGCTGTCATTCCTGAAAGTTTGGGGTTGCGAAGCCTATGTAAAGAAGTTACAACCGGACAAGCTAGAACCCAAAGCGGAGAAATGCGTCTTCATAGGATACCCTAAGGAAACTATAGGGTACACTTTCTATCACAAGTCCGAAGGCAAAATCTTTGTTGCTAAGAACGGAACCTTTCTTGAGAAAGATTTTCTCACTAAAGAAGTGACTGGAAGAAAAGTAGAACTCGATGAGATTGATGAATCTATACTCGTTGATCAGAGTAGCGCGATGACGGAAGTTGTACCCGTACCGCCTACACCGGCAACAGAGGAAGCTAATGATAATGATCATGAAACTTCGAACGAGGAAACTACTGAACCTCGCAGATCGACAAGGGAGCGTACCACTCCTGATTGGTATGATCCTTGTCTAAATGTCATGATTGTGGATAACAATGATGAGGATCCTGCGACGTATGAAGAAGCGATGATGAGCCCAGATTCCAACAAATGGCAAGAAGCCATGAAATCCGAAATGGGATCCATGTATGATAACAAAGTATGGACTTTGGTAGACTTACCTGATAGCCGAAAGGCTGTCGAGAATAAATGGATCTTCAAGAGAAAAACAGATGCTGATGGTAATATTATAGTCTATAAAGCTCGACTTGTCGCAAAGGGTTTCCGACAAATTCAAGGAGTTGACTACGATGAGACTTTCTCACCTGTAGCGAAGCTAAAATCTGTGAGGATTTTGTTAGCAATAGCTGCATTTTTCGATTATGAGATTTGGCAGATGGATGTCAAAACGGCATTCCTTAATGGAGACATTGAGGAAGAGTTGTATATGGTACAACCCAAAAGTTTTGTCGATCCTAAAAATGCTGACAAAGTATGCAAACTTCAGCGTTCAATCTATGGACTGAAGCAAGCATCAAGAAGTTGGAACCGACGCTTTGATAAGGTGATCAAAGACTTCGGGTTTATACAAAGGTCATGGAGAGGCCAGTATTTACAAGAAAGTGAGTGGGAGCTCTGTAGCATTCCTGATATTATATGTAGATGACATATTATTGATCGGGAATGATATAGAACTATTAAGCAGTGTTAAAGGTTATTTGAATAATAGTTTTTCAATGAAAGACCTTGGTGAAGCATCGTATATATTAGGCATCAAGATTTATAGAGATAGATCAAGACGCCTAATAGGGCTATCACAGAGTACATATCTGGATAAGATTCTAAAGAAGTTTAGAATGGACGAAAGTAAGAAAGGGTTCTTACCTATGTTACCAGGCAAGGTCTTGAGTAAGACTCAAGGACCGGCTACGGCAGAAGAAAGAGAAAGGATGAGTAATATCCCCTATGCCTCGGCAGTAGGATCTATCATGTATGCCATGCTATGTACTAGACCGGATATAGCACATGCTGTTAGTTTGACTAGCAGATATCAAAGTGATCCAGGAATGGAACACTGGACAGCGGTCAAGAATATCCTGAAGTACTTGAAAAGAACTAAGGATATGTTTCTTTGTTATGGAGGTGACCAAGAGCTCGTTGTAAGTGATTACACCGATGCAAGTTGGAACACTGATCCTGATGACTCTAAGTCACAGTCTGGGTACGTGTTTATATTGAATGGTGCTGCAGTAAGCTGGGCAAGCTCGAAGCAGTGCATGGTGGCGAAGTCTTCAACAGAATCAGACTACATAGCGGCTTCAGAGGCTTCATCAGAAGCGGTATGGATGAAGAGGTTCATTGTAGAGCTCGGTGTGGTTCCTAGTGCATTGGACCCATTAATCATTTACTGTGATAACATGGGTGCCATCGCCAATGCACAAGAGCCAAGGTCACACAAGAGGCTGAAGCATATCAAGCTGCGTTACCATTCGATTCGCGAGTACATCGAAGATGGAGAAGTAAAGATTTGCAAAGTACACACTGATCTGAATGTAGCAGATCCGTTGACTAAAGCTCTCCCTAGGGCAAAACATGACCAACACCAGAATGCCATGGGTGTTAGGTATATTACAATGTAATCTAGATTATTGACTCTAGTGCAAGTGGGAGACTGAAGGAGATATGCCCTAGAGGCAATAATAAAGTGGTTATTATTTATATCTTTATGTTTATGATAAATGTTTATATATCATGCTATAATTGTATTAACCGAAACATTAGTACATGTGTGATATGTAGACAACAAAGAAGTCCCTAGTATGCCTCTTAACTAGCTTGTTGATTAATGGATGATTAGTTTCATAATCATGAACATTGGATGTTATTAATAACAAGGTTATATCATTGTATGAATGATGTAATGGACACACCCAATTAAGCGTAGCATAAGATCTCGTCATTAAGTTATTTGCTATAAGCTTTCGATACATAGTTACCTAGTCCTTATGACCATGATATCATGTAAATCACTTATACCGGAAAGGTACTTTGATTACACCAAACGCCACTGCGTAAATGAGTGGTTATAAAGGTGGGATTAAGTATCCGGAAAGTATGAGTTGAGGCATATGGATCAACAGCGGGATTTGTCCATCCCGATGACGGATAGATATACTCTGGGCCCTCTCGGTGGAATGTCGTCTAATGTCTTGCAAGCATATGAATGAGTTCATAAGAGACCACATACCACGGTACGAGTAAAGAGTACTTGTCAGGAGACGAGGTTGAACAAGGTATAGAGTGATACCAAAGATCAAACCTCGGACAAGTAAAATATCGCGTGACAACGGGAATTGGTGTTGTATGTGAATGGTTCATTCGATCACTAAAGTCATCGTTGAATATGTGGGAGCCATTATGGATCTCCAGATCCCGCTATTGGTTATTGGTCGGAGTGAGTACTCAACCATGTCCGCATAGTTCACGAACCGTAGGGTGACACACTTAAAGTTGGATGTTGAAATGGTAGAACTTGAAATATGGAATGGAGTTCGAATATTTGTTCGGAGTCCCGGATGAGATCCCGGACATCATGAGGAGTTCCGGAATGGTCCGGAGAATAAGATTCATATATAGGATGTCATTTTATGTGAATTAAAATGATGCGGAAGGTTCTATGGAAGGTTCTAGAAGGTTCTAGAAAAGTCCGGAAGAAACCACCAAGGAAGGTGGAGTCCAGGTGGGACTCCACCTCCATGGCCGGCCAACCCTAGTGGGGGAGGAGTCCCAAGTGGACTCCCCCTTAGGGGGCCGGCCACCCCCCATATGGAAGGGGGGAATCTCACCCCAAGTGGGATTCCCACCCTAGGTAGGTTTCCTTTTCATATGGAAGGTTTTGGTTTCGGGTCTTATTCGAAGACTTGGAGTCCAACACTTGGGGTTCCACCTATATAATGAGGGGCCAAGGGAGGGGGCCGGCCACCCCAAGACCACAAGCTGGCCGCCCCATTGAAGTGGCCGGCCACCCCCTCCCAAACCCTAGCCGCCCCCCTCTCCTCCATATCTCCCGCGTAGCTTTAGCGAAGCTTCGCCGGAGTTCTCCACCGCCACCGACACCACGCCGTCGTGCTGTCGGATTAAAGAGGAGCTACTACTTCCGCTGCCCGCTGGAACGGGAGGTGGACGTCGTCTTCATCAACAACCGAACGTGTGACCGAGTACGGAGGTGCTGCCCGTTCGTGGCGCCGGAAGCGATCATGATCAAGATCTTCTACGCGCTTTTGCAAGCGGCAAGTGAACGTCTACCGCAGCAACAAGAGCCTCATCTTGTAGGCTTTGGAATCTCTTCAAGGGTGAGACTCTATACCCCCTCGTTGCTACCGTCTTCTAGATTGCATCTTGGCTTGGATTGCGTGTTCGCGGTAGGAAAATTTTTGTTTTCTATGCAACGTTATCCTACAGTGGTATCAGAGCCGTGTATATGCATAGATGGTTGCACGAGTAGAACACAATGGTTTGTGGGCGTTGATGCTCTTGTTATCTTTAGTTTGAGTACTTTGCATCTTCGTGGCATAGTGGGATGAAGCGGCTCGGACTAACTTTACATCTGAAATACAATCTACTGCAATTGTTCTTTACTGTTCTCTGCAAACAATCATCATCCACACTATACATCTAATCCTTTGTTACAGCAAGCCGGTGAGATTGACAACCTCATTGTTTCGTTGGGGCAAAGTACTTTGGTTGTGTTGTGCAGGTTCCATGTTGGCGCCGGAATCCCTGGTGTTGCGCCGCACTACATCTCGCCGCCATCAACCTTCAACGTGCTTCTTGACTCCTACTGGTTCGATAAACCTTGGTTTCTAACTGAGGGAAACTTACTGTTGTACGCATCACACCTTCCACTTGGGGTTCCCAACGGTCGCGTGCTGTACGCGTGTCATTTACTGAGTTCAGTTTCGCTTGGGGACAAGCGAAGTCTAAGCTTGGGGGGAGTTGATACGTCCATTTTGCATCACTATTTTATATCATAATTTACTGTTATTCATTGATATATTTCATATTTAGAGGTGATACTTATGTTATTTCATCTATTTTGCATGTTTCATGATTATTGGAGAATCGCGCACCGGAGTCAGGATTCTGCTGGAAAAAGCACCGTTAGAATGCAATATTTCGGAAGATCAACAATTGACGGAAATTACACGGAAAATCTTATTTTTCCAGAAGACGGAGATAGCCAAAAGGAGGAGCCGAGGAGGGCCGCCATGGCCCCCCCCCATAGGCCGGCGCGGGCCCAGGCCTGGCCACGCCGCCTTGTGGGGAGGGGGCCCACAGCCCCCTCTGGCCTCCTCTCCTTCGCGTACTTCTTCGTCCCGAAAACCTAAGCTCCAGAGGATAGTCGCGAAGAGTCACAGCCGCCTCTGCGGGGCGGAAAACACCAGAGAGAAAAGAGCTCTCTAGCAGGCTGAAATCTGCCGGGGAAATTCCCTCCTGGAGGGGGAAATCGACGCCATCGTCATCGTCATCGTCATCAAGCTGGACATCATTGGGATCATCATCACCATCATCTCCATCATCATCACTGCCGTCTCCACCGCTGCACCTCGTCACCGCTGTAACAATTAGGGTTGAATCTTGATTGTTTGATAGGGGAAACTCTCCTGGTATTGATTTCTACTTGTTATTGATGTTATTGAGTGAAACCATTGAACCAAGGTTTATGTTCAGATTGTTATTCATCATCATATCACCTCTGATCATGTTCCATATGATGTCTCGTGAGTAGATCGTTTAGTTCTTGAGGACATGGGTGAAGTCTAAATGTTAGTAGTGAATTATGTTGGGTAATATTCAATGGTTTGATATTTAAGTCGTGGTGTTATTCTTCTAGTGGTGTCATGTGAACGTCGACTACATGATACTTCACCTTTATGGGCCTAAGGGAATACATCTTGTACTCGTTTGCCAATTGCGGGGTTGCCGGAGTGACAGAAACCTGAACCCCCGTTGGTATATCGATGCAGGAGGGATAGCAGGATCTCAGAGTTTAAGGCTGTGGTTAGATTTATCTTAATTACTTTCTTGTAGTTGTGGATGCTTGCAAGGGGTATAATCACAAGTATGTATTAGTCCTAGGAAGGGCGGTGCATTAGCATAGGTTCACTCACACAACACTTATCAAAACAATGAAGATTAATCAGCTATATGAAGCGAAAGCACTAGACTAAATTCCTGTGTGTCCTCAAGAATGTTTGGTCATTATAAGTAAACAAACCGACTTGTCTTTTGTGCTAAAAAGGATTGGGCCACTCTCTGCAATTATTATTCTCACATTTTACTTACTCGTACTTTATTTATCTGCTATATCAAAACCCCCTGAATACTTGTCTGTGAGCATTTACAGTGAATCCCTCATCGAAACTGCTTGTCAACACCTTCTGCTCCTCGTTGGGTTCGACACTCTTATTTATCGAAAATACTACGATACACCCCCTATACTGTGGGTCATCAGCCGGCAGGCCGGTCGGTCGGCCGGCTGCCCCTCCCCTTTTTCTTTTCTTTTTCTTCTTTTACTCTTTTCCCTTTTTATTTAACAACTAATGCTCCCGAACTCCGATTCGCATGAAACCAATTTTGTTGGAAAGATAACGACGAATAGAACCCCAACATTTTGTTGGAAATATGGAGACTCACAGAACATTTTAGATGATTTTAGAGAGGGAGTCTCCCACCGTCAAGAAACGGTGAAGACGTCCAAACTCGAAAACGCAATAGAAGATGCATGAGGATTCCGTTTTCGATGAACTTAGGCTTGTTGTAAAGCTAGCAACAAGCTCAAGAACCTCAAACAGAGAAACACCAAGAAGCAATAAGGATATGCAAAGTATGCAAAGGATTGAGCTCCCTAAGACGATGTGATCAAGTTACTCAACCGAAAACCCCTCTTAATAGTGCGGCTATCTATCCTATAATCCGGTCTCCCATCAACCACCTTGAGACCGGTAAAAGGAAAACCTATCAAAGTTGTACCTTTGCCTTGCGCATCCCGCTTGATCTTGATGATAACTCTTCAAGCTCTACACAAGCCGGAATGCCTCACTTGATCAATGTTGCTTCGTGAAGACTCACAAATGCTCCCCCATACATTATGATGGGAAGGCTCCATTGATGCACATCTTCATATGTCCATTATCACCAAATGGACGGCAAGCTTCAAGCATGTGATCCACTTGAGATGCTCATCTTGAACTTGCCCAACTCAACCTTGTATCTTCTCATACTCACTTAAGATAGAGCATGGCTAATATTGAGTTCCACATAAGAACTCCATCTTCATTTCTTCTTCTTGATCATATCACATATATATCTTCAAATCGATTATCTTGATGCCAACACACAAGATGTATCTTTATTTACATGGCATCCATACTTGAATCCAACACATGGAATACAAGTAGAACCTATAGAATATTTCTTCATATAAACTCAATGAAAACATTAGTCCATAGGAGTTGTCATTAATTACCAAAACCACACATAGGGGCAATGTACCCTTACAAAAACCCATCGTATAGCTGTGTTGATGAAAAAATTGAAAGAGGAATACAAAAATATGGATATGGTGGAATTGATCTTGGAGGGGGGATTCATCATTGGATAATGGATCTCGGATAAGATTGTGCACCAGAAACATGTAATCGTGGCTGAAATTTTATAATAAATGCCACCGAATGATAGTTTTTTTTGGTGAATATTACCTGGTGGTAAATGGCCTTCATATGGTTTAATGTTTTATGGGTATTAATTATCACAAGAACCCGATATTTTGTTGGAATTTTAGTGTTTGTCGTTAAATCCACATATATTGATGATTATCAATATATTGAAGTGTACTGGGAAGCTGAAGGTTCCATTTAAGATTAAGATAGTAAATTGATATATTAATATAGAAGATATTCTTACTAAAAATAATTTTTCAAAGCATAATTTGGTCTGAAGTAAGAAATATGTGTTTTGTAATTGCGATGAGATTATTTAACACTAGTTTGTCATGTTCCGTTTAAGGTGCTATTGAAGAAAATTTGCATGCAAGTTTTAACCTACCCCACCTACTAGTATTTTCAATATGTTTGCAAATTGGCAAAGGGGTGAGTAAACAACTAAAGACTAATATCCGAGTGGGTATGAACAGGCTATGTTGGTGTATTTAGAAGTGTAGAAATGATATTGTCTTTATAATGTCAGGTCTTTAAAGAATTCTAGGTCATCCAAAAAGGTATTTGTTGGATTCATATGTGGTACCAGCATCAATGTATGGAAGCGTGCGAGCTTCTGGACTATGGGTGCAACAACCTGAAGATGGTCACATGGGATTTATTCAACAAGTTTTGCTAGTAGTTCAGAGATAGATTAGTAATGCATAATTATATTTTAAATCATATTTTTGTTCTAAGGATCCTATGTGTACAATTTTTTATCCTTTTCTTGCGAAAACATGAAAACTACGCAATATATGGATGTATGCATCAATCAATGCAAAAGGTAGACCTTATTTTCGAAAAAAAACGTACAATCTCCCGGTAGAATACATAGACTACATGTAAGTACATGGGAACTAAATTAATTGAGTTGTTTGTCGCATTAAATCATCACAAATGCATGAGTAATGACTTGAAGGTAACGCTCATTCTTGCCCCCCCCCCCCCCCCCCCATGACCTCAAACCACATGCACCTCGACAAGGATGACATGCAACGCTATGAAGACGCCATTTTTCTGATGACAAATGTCTTTCGAACAAAAAGATCATAGCTTATGAATGACACAAGGAATTGTGTCATGTTATATTTTAGATTGGTTATTTGGGAACTATAATCATGTGTGTATATTGCTAGCACAATGGAATGAACAAAAAACAAAAACAAAATGATCTATAGGCTAGGCAAATAGGACGACTGCCCCAAGACCCGAGAGGAGGAGGGACACATTAAAACCTTATACAGTAACCACTATATTGTGTTCTCCTTTACATTCAAATGATTATAAGATATGTCACAAAAATTAAATCCACTATTTTTCATGAGAGCAAGTTCAAACCATATGGAATAATAGTCCATTCCAAATAGGAAAAAACTAATTTGATCGTCACCGTGAGTTTCTTATGATGCTAGTTTGTTCTTGATGAAAGTCATGTACATCTTGTATTAAAATATATGCTAACTATGTTCTCATGTTTATTTCATGCATAAATTTATTTGAGAACCTGGCATGAGCAGTTATATACACCAGATAAAACCAAGCGTATTCAGGACAAGCATACAAAAAAAAATCAAATCGTATGTATGCACAAGTAGAATTTTGTGAGAAATTTAGGTCCCTTGATGATACTACAAGTGATCCTATTTCAGTACCAAATGTATAGAATGCATACGTGTTGTGAACTTATTATTGAACACAACATACAAGATACATTTTTCAATGGTTCAACTTATACTCAACCCGTCTCATTACGTCTACTTTCTCTCCAGATACTCCGCCCCTCTCACCCCACCCTTTATCCTCTCTCCCCCCACCAGATCCAGGGCCGCTCGGCCCCTCCCCTCTCCTCTCCGGCGGTGGCCGGTGGTGAGACGGGTGAGGGTCCCTTCCCTCTATAGCAGTAGGATTAGTTGAGTTAAGGTTTCTGTTGGGCGCCATGCCTGTGGCTTGGAGTGCTTCGTTGGGGCATGTGTGCCGGCTCCGGCGACGTTTGGTGGTGGCTCTCCTCTTCGTGGTGCTCCTATGGTTGGAGACGGAGGAGGGGATGGTCTGTACCACCGACATCTCCGTCAACAATAAGGTCTGTGCGTGTGGTGGCAGCCTGGGTTGGCGCCGCGGCGATGGATCCCTTCTTCTTCGTCGGCGTGGCGCGGATGGGGAGGAGGTGTATGAAGCTGATGTCGTCGGGTCTAGGAGGCCACCGGGAAAATTGGTGCTGCAATTTGGAGATTCCCACACGGTGGCCTTGGCTAGCCACCGTGATCTTTGGCCGATGAGGCGGCCTCTCCAGACGCTTTCAAATGCGTCCGTTCAACCTCCACTTCGGAGGCCCTTCGCTGGATTCTCGTCGGCGTTCAATGCACTCGCAGCTCCAAGTGGTTTCGTCCCCGGAGGCGGCGAGGGTGGCTGGCGATGGAGTCTTGATTCCGGTGGTGGGGAGAAAGGACCTGATTGCTTTTTCTGTCAGTGTTTTAGGGTTCTTTCTGTAAAATTTGAGGGCTGCTTTGTATTTCCTGTCTTTGTTGTTGTCCTCTGTAATTTGTACCCCCACTGTTATTAATGCAGCTAGGCCCTTCGGGGCCATTCCCTTGTTCAAAAAAAACAAAAAAAAACTTATACTCTAGAATTTTCCTAACTATAGACAGTACTCCGTCCATCACATGAAAGTTGTCTGAGATTTGTCGAAATTCAGATGTATCTAGACACTAAATAACATATAGGCGCATCCAAATTTTGAAGGGAACGCATAGAACAGAGCATAAATACGTATGTATACACTCTAAAATATATGCAACTGCAAAAAATATATTTAAAGGGAACTATATTACAACATACACTATAAATTTTGGAGAAGCTGGGTTTTTTTTAGTAAACTACACATGTATAACAAATAACGCTATAACTAATGTTGAGAAAAAATTATATTATTAATATTTCATTTAAGTAACAGAAAATTGTAGCCATTAATATTTTAATATGATCAATTAAGTTTAGAAGAAGTATAACAATTTAGTATAAAACATCACAAAATCGAGACATAAACATTTGTTTGAAGGCATAAGGAGAGGAACTGATAGGGCATAAGTGTCTGATATTTCAATGAGCTGGTGATACGTCAATTATGGTGGATGTTAGGCTTGACGATCCGACCAGTGCAGTGTGCCACAAATCTCGCAACATCTCGATGCCCAAAAGAAGTGTGCAACAATTATATCATCTGTATTCTTCACTCCAAAGTAACCCATCAATCCACCTCCTGTAAAAACAAAAGACAAACGGAGCTACCCAGAATGCATATCTTGTTAGCACGGAACACATCATCGAGGACGAACTTGTTCCATGTTCTTCCTTCTTTACAATTCTGCAATACATCTTTAAATTCTACATCATGCATATATAATCCTTTGATGGTATCCAACACAAAAATTCTAAAGTCAAGCTGAGATGGCATGATAAAACGATGCGAGAAAACATCAACAATAACTTTATGTTTACCCTTTTTGTGCTTAATAACATAAGTGAAAGACTCAATAAACTCAACCCAATTAGCATAGCAGTGATTCGGCTTTTCTTGACTACAAATATTCTTCAAAGATTCATGACCAGAATGTATACCAAATTCTTTAGACCATAAGCAATGTTTGCCAGGTTTCTAATGTCTGACCAACTCATATAATTCTTTTTATCATAAGTAGAATAGTCCAGACTAGACCCACTCAATTTGTCACTAAATTATGCAACGAGTTTGCACTCTTGTAATAACACACGTCCCAATCTAATTTCACTAGCATTCCATTCAAGCTCAAAAGTCTTATTAAAATCAGAAATTTAGAGTAAATGTGCATGTGTTAACTTACCTTTCAATATCATGAATGCATCTAGCTTGTTGTGCATCGCCCCAAACGAAGGGCACATCCTTCTTTGTAAGTTGCAACAGTAGATCCAAAATATTTGGCAAAACTCCTATAAAATCAAGCGAGACCAATAAAACATTGGAAATATGAACATTTTTAAAATATTTGACACTCACGGCAAACCAGAAAAAAGGGGGCAAATGAATGCATGGGGAGTATCTCTAGACTTGCAGGGCCATTGATGGCCATGTGCAAGGTGTTCGACTGAACAAGACCCACAATTAGTTAGGGTCCCCAAGTTTCAAGACCCAATCCTATCATCTCAACTCTCTTTCACCTCTCTAGGATCCCATCTCCTATCTACGTGATGAGGTCTCCTCGTTTAGCAGAACACTATCCTTAAACCACAAGCTGAGTCCTCTGCGTATTGCATCGAAAACCAACTAAGAGCAACTTCAACGGCGCACCCCATATATTGTCCGGTTAGGGGATGTTCCGAGAAGTGTCTGGAGCGATGGGAGCATGTGCCCCCAATGCCCTCCGTCGCCCCCAATCTTTTTAATTTTTTTAAACAACACTTCAATTTAAACAAAGGGCAAAATTCATACAAAGTTAGGGCAAATACAATGAAAATAAACTAAAATAACTAAATTTAAACTAACCCTAAACCTTGAGATAGGCAGAAGCTACTACAACTTGGGATTCAAACTTTCTATAGGGAATTGGTATTTTGGCACCCGGGATCATATGCTCCTGGTTTTAAAATTTCGTTTTAAATACACTTTTGGAATGTTGAAAATTTTGCACCATACATCTCAAAATTGTACACGCTCACAAAGCCGTTCCACAGAAAATTGACATTTTTAGTATCATGTGTAAAAAAGACAGATTTTGGTGTATAAAAGGTTATCTACATGATTTCTTTTGTTTTTTCTTACACACAAGTCACAAAAAATATTAATTTTATGTAAAACTTGATGTGCGCACATAGAATTTCAATACATAGGCGTACAAATTTTGTTCGAATTTTTTCGATATTTTGAAAAAAAAAATTCCAGTGATAGGAGCATATGCAGCCATGTGCGAAATTCTGACATTGTATAGACAAACAAAGTTGCAGAGGCGATGTGTAATTGCTATCATCTTAATATAGGGAGACGGAGTTTCTTCAAATGAGTTTCTTCTCCTTTTAGTAGTTAGGAAGTTCACGTCAACACTGCTATGAGGTTGACGAACCTCTCCCTAGCAATGTGACCCGTGATCACGTCTAGCTAATCGAAATGCAATGTGTTCGAGCTCCAGAAGCAAAATAAAACGCATGTCGGTCATGAAAAGTTGTCGTGCCCACCAAATAGATACATGACAGGTTTTAGTAGCCATGATTCATCAGCTTAACGCAGGTACGGAACAGCAGCTGAGTAATTAACGCACGGAATGTCAACTGCGCTTCACGCGCAACATGATTGCGATAATCCATAGATAGATTGTGCTACGCACGTTCAGTTCCAAGCTGGTCCCTCAACGCAGCTCTCGTCGGCCAAACAAAAGAGTATTCCTGAAACATTCCTTGCGCGCACGATCGTTCTTCAGAGTACAGACGCCGAGTTATAGCTCTAGGCTTAACCTATAAATAGGCCGCAGAGCAGCGCCTTGTAATCACCTTAAGCTCACAAGATACACCACCGGGATCAACCAGCGCGAGCTACCCAGCGACAATAATGGCAAAGCTCGCCGCCGCCCTGACTGTCCTCGCACTGGTCGCCTGCGTGGCTCCTCCGTGCCAAGCAGGCTACGGGTATCCCAACCCTGTGCCTTCCAGCCCGAGTGCACCAAGTCCTCCACCACCGACGCCGATTACACCTAGTCCTGCTCCGCCCTCCCCGATTGCACCATCTACTCCACCACCGAATACACCTCCACCGCCCACTCCGAGCTCACCTGCACCGGGGCTCGCCGTTGGCTATTACCAGAATACATGCTACCGTGCCGAAGACATCGTGAGAGAGGCCGTGCGCAACGCCAGCAAGGGCATCATGGCGGGGCTCATCCGTCTATTCTTTCATGACTGCTTCGTCAGGGTAAGACATCGACGCTGATACGCATATATATACTGTTTGATACACTGGTTGAAACATATGGGTTTGATGTGCGTGTGTACTTATGGATCATGGATGCACGATGGTTTGCGTACAGGGTTGCGATGCATCCGTGTTGCTGGATACGGCCGACCCGAACAGTGCGACAGAGAAGTTTGGCATCCCAAACCTGAGCTTGCGTGGCTTTGAAGTGATTGACGCGGCAAAGGCCAAGATTGAGAAGGAGTGCGGCACCGTCGTGTCATGTGCCGACATTGTGGCCTTCGCCGGACGTGACGCCACCTACTTCCTCAGCAACAACAAGGTCTTCTTCGACATGCCTGCCGGCCGCTATGATGGCCGTGTGTCCCTCATAAACGAGACACTCATCAACCTCCCCCCTCCCTTCGCCACCGTGGCTCAGCTCAAGGCCGGGTTTGCATCCAAAGGACTCACCGCCGACGAGATGGTAACCCTCTCCGGCGCGCACACCGTAGGGATCTCCCACTGCTCATCCTTCTCAAACCGCCTCACCTCAAACTCCTCCGACATGGACCCCAATCTGAAAAGCACTCTGCAAGAGGAATGCCGGTCAAATAATGGCAGTGACAACACGGTGGTACAAGACATCAATACCCCTGACAAGTTGGACAACCAGTACTACAAGAACGTGCTCAGCCATAAGGTGCTCTTTGACTCTGACGCCACGCTATTGACGGCGATAGACACTAGCAACGCGGTGAGTGCAAACGCTAAGGATACAAACCAGTGGGAAGAGAAGTTCAAGGCGGCGATGGTGAAGATGGGTGCTATTGATGTCAAGACAATTGCTAACGGCGAGATTAGGAGGAGTTGCCGTGTCTTGAACACCAACTAGATCGGTTAGCTGATCAGATTCATGGCGAAACTTTCTATGCTTGAGTTATTATTATTTTTAACAGTACACTCGCACTTTCTCGTGTGCAGTACTATCTGGATCCCCTTTTATTATTTATTTTATTTTCCTTTCCTAATGTTGTATTGATTTTTCCATTGGATTGGTATTGTAACAGTTTGTTCTTGACCATTTTGTCATGAAAGGTATTTGTATAGAAATGCATAATACTACTGGTTATTTAATTATTAGGGTCCATTGTTCATTGTACATCTATCTTACTTTGCATAAGAAGAGCACATATTTCTTAGGATTAATTGACCCTTGCTTAGTTATGGGCTAGAGTACACGGCACATGAAGAACTAGAGGAAGAATTTGCGACCCCTTGAATTTGTTACGCCTGCATGTGCCTCTTTGAGCCTCCTACAGGCTCGAGGGCTACTGGTGGGATCATTGGTAATCGGGTACCCAGAGATGGATAAACATCAGCCTGCCGGACAAGGCTAGACCCAGACTTCAGCGGCAGAGTGCCAAGCCCGTACTCGCCAAGCGCACCAATAGACCAGCCCCACAATAGCTGGCTAGCAAAATCACATGGCTAAAGGTCCAAGAGGCCCGCACCATAGAACTCGGGACCCGTGACATCAGGCATGACGCACATCTGCCGATGGAACCAGATAGCTCACGCCCAGGCACGTCCCTGGCCATCCTAGCAAGGCATGACCCCTCGCTAAGTCACAACGGTCCTTCGGCCAGCGGATTCATCCCTGAGGGCACGAAAGTCCTCGATGACCTCGCCTAAAGTAGAACGGCTCCCGATGGCCGTGTGATAAGAAGATGGAGTAATGGCCAAGGAGTCAAACAGTAGCGACCAAGGATCTCAGCACCGCCATGCCACCTCGAATGTGGCAGCAACCTCTCGGCCATACCTAATGTTCGTGGCTGATGGTGTAAAAGGAGCATCCCACAGAGGAAGATGGATAGACAGAAGACACACCCCCAGATTCATCAACCAACTCATGCACATTTGAATCCTGATTCAACCACACGCACCCACTAGAAGCTAGAAGACTCCCGGGAGAAGCTCACCGGAGTTGTAGTAGTTAGCTAATTCATCTATAGGATTTTAGAGCATACCCACCAGTTTCATTCGAACCGGAGTTGTATCCTAGACGGAACATATTCAAAGCGTCGGCTAGACTGCTAGTTATCGTTCACCATATCTTTCGCCTAGATTCCTAGCCGAAATACCCCCTTTGTAACATTTGAGAACCTCAAATGCTCCATATAATGTAGCCGAGACAGACTTAGGGTTGTTACCGGATCATCATCTGAGGCCTAAACATGTATAAATATTCTGACTTGAGGTTTTTATCCCATCGGTTAATGATCACGAGCCCTTCATGTGACTCATTGCATAGAAAACAAAAAATTTCCAACGAAGAACGAACAAAACTAGATCCAATCTACAAGATCCAAGGTCCAAAGTACAAGATGCTAGCAACAAGAGAGAGAGAGAGAGAGAGAGAGAGAGAGAGAGAGAGAGAGAGATATCCACGCACCCTCGTATATCTCTAAGCGGAAGCGTTTATAACGTGGTTGATGAATATCTACTCCTCGCGATCCAATTTGAGCAGCTCCGCAACGAGCGGTGCCTCCGAGATGTGCACACGTGCAACTTGATGGTGTCGCCTCCTTCTTGATCCATCAAGGATGAGATGAGGGAGATGATATTACATCCAGCAGCATGAAGGTATGGGGGTCATGGTGGTGAATTATTTCTGCAGGGCTTCTCCAAGCCAGAGCAATGGTGCAGATGAGGGAGGAAGGGGCGGCTAGGATTTTGGGAAAGGGGATGGTTAGTGTTACATTTTACCTCTCTTTTATATAAGAGAAATGGAAGGGTAACGACTGGCTTGGCCTCTCCTACAAGCCCTTGGGACAGCGTCTAAAGGGAAGATGGAAAGAGTCCACCTCTTCCACTATTCGTGGACCCGTTAAGGTTTCCCTTGAGTTGGTCGGTTAGGCTAAGGTGGGCATGTGTGTTTGCCCCATGTGTGTCTGGCCGCACCCCCCTTGATCCATGTAGGCCACCCCATGACAAGTGGGCCCCACTGGTGTCCCTACGAAACCTTCTAGAACCCTCTTATACAATAGTAAAAAATTCCAAACTTTTTTCTGATACCCTAATTGACTTTCTACATATGAACTTTATTGTTTGGACCCTTTTGAACCTCCTCGTGACATCCATCCCATCCGAGATGTCGAACAAACATCGGTCTTCACCATTATCCATTTCTCATTACTACCCTAGTGACATAAAATGTTAAGTGGGACACAGATCAATAATCATGATCGAGAATATGTAGACATGATCGAGACACCTCTTGATCAATAATCATCAGTGGGTCCCGAATTTCCAGAATGGCTCCCACGTCTTCACTGAAGATCATTATAGGATGAACCACAATATCGGGGATTCAAATAACCCTGTATTTGATTCCCTTTGTCTCTCTATATATTACTTGCCCGAGACTAGATCATCGGTATTGCTATACCTAGTTGAATCTCATTACCGTCAAGCACTCTTTACTATTACATAACATAACATCCATGTGACTAAAGTATTATTCACTTTCTTGTGAACTCTTTGGATACTATATTACTGAGAGGACGCGGAGAATATGTTTTCATTGCATGGATGGACAAATCTCACTCTTGATTCGTGCAACTCAACAGACACCTTCCTAGGTACCTGAAAGGCACATTTATCATCAACATGTTACGGAATGACGGTTGATGTTCCCAAAGTATTCTTTCAATGCCTGGAAGTAACATAATTTCATCGTCTAAGGAATAAGTTACTTGACATTAGAATCTTCTTAGGAAATTTGAACATAGTGACTTGATCTTAGCGCTTTGATAAATTGGGTATATCCATCACATCATTCTCCTAATGATATGATCTTGTTATTAATCGATGTCTCATGTCCATGGTTAGGAAATCATAACCATCATTAATCAACGAGCTAACCAAATAGAAGCTTGTTAGGGACTCCATGTTGTTTATGAAACCACACATGTACTATATTTCCGGGTAATACAATTCTTGCATGGAATATAAACTCATATCATGAACCGGTAATATGTTAATAACAAAACTATATTAATGCCTTTAAGTCATATTTCCAATAGTCTTCCACTTGCACCAGAATCAATAATCTAGTTTACATTGGTAAAGATCTACCACGCATGGACTCTTGGTATTGATGGAAGAGGTTTAGACAACGGATCTACGACATTCACGCCTATTTGCATTTTGAAAATCTTTATGTCACCATCTTTGAAATAATCACGAGTGGCGTGAAAACGGCGTTTGATGTGCTTGGAGTTCTTGTGAGACCCTGGATCCTTTGTGTTAGCAATGGCGCCAGTGTTGTCAGAGTAAATGGCCATGGGGTCCAACACGCTTGGAACTACACCAAGTTACATGGTGAACTCTTTCATCCACACACCTTCATGTGATGCTTTTGCAGCAACAATGTACTCCGCTTCTGTTGCAGATTCGTTGCTACCTCCAGCTGACACCCACACCACTCAAAACAAATATGTACTCTGATTGAGATTTTGAATCATCCAAGTCAGTGTTGAAGCTTCCATCGATGTAACCCTTTACTTCAAGCGCTTCATCACCTCCATAGACTAGGAACATGTCCTTAGCCCTCTTCATATACTAAAGGATATTCTTAACTGCTCCAGTGTTCCATTCCTAGAGCGCTCTGGTATCTCCTCGTCAGACTAAGAGCATTGGATAGATCTGGTCTAGTACATAGCATGGCATACATGATTGAGCTTATGGATGAGGCATAGCAGATGTTGTGAATCCTTTCACTTTCTTCTATCGTAGCTAGACATTTAGTCATACTCAATTTCTTACCTTGTAACATGGGAAAGAACCTTTTCTTTCACTGATCTATTTTGAACTTCTTAGAATCTTTCCAAGGTATGTACTTTGACTAAGTGCTATCAGATATCTCGATCTATCTCTATAGATATTAATGCCCAATATATCTGCAGCTTCACTAAGGTCTTTCATTGAAAAACTCATATTCAAGTATCCTTTCACGCTTTCTAGAAGTTCCATATCATTTCTGATCAGCAGTATGTCATCCACATACAATATGAGAAAAGCTATCAAGCTCCCAGTCACTTTCTTATAGATACAAGGTCCAGAGAAATTTTGGACAAATCCAAATGCTTTGATTACCTCGTCAAATCTAAGATTTCAACTCTTGGATGCTTGCTTCAGTCCATAGATGAAACTATGAAATTTCACATGTTGCCAACATCCTTAGGATCGACAAAACTTTCAGGTTACATCATATACAACTCTTCCTCAACATTTTAATTGAGTAATGCAGTCTTAACATCCATCTGCCAAATTTTATAATTGTAAAATGCATAATTTCTAGTAGAATTCGAATATATTTTAGCATCTCTACGCGTGCGAAGATATCATCGTATTCAACTCCTTGAATTTGTCGAAACCCTTTTGGGACAGGTGGTGCTTTATAGACGGTAACATTACCATCAACATCTGTTTTCATCTTAAAGATTCATTTATTCTCAACAGCCTTTCGACCATTAGGAAGATCAACCAAAGCCCATACTTGATTTCCATACATAGATTCTATTTCAGATTTCATGGCTTCCGGCTATTTTCTAGAGTCTGGGCTCACCATCGCTTCGTCATAGTTTGTAGGTTAGTCGTTGTCGAACAACATGATGCTTAAGACATGGTTTCCATACAAATCACGAGTGGAACATGACCGTCTCGGCATACAAAGTTCGTTAGGAGCTTCATCTAAAGATTCATCATCGTTACTATTAGCTTCCTCTATAGATGTCGAAGGCGCTACCGGAACATTTTCCAGCGTTGCGCCACACTGCACTACAAGAGAAGGTTCAGTAACCTTGTTTAGCTCTAGTTTCCTCCCACTCACTTCTTTTGAGAGAAACTCTTTCTCAAGGGAAGTCCCATTCTTGGCAACAAAAGTTTTTGCCTTCGGGCTTGTGGTAGACAGTGTACCCAATTGTTTCCGCTTTGGGTTCCAGCATGTTAGGTTGCATCCTTTTTTCATAAGCATCACATCCCCAAATTTTAAGAAACAACAACCTAGGCTTCTTGCCATACCATATCCCGTACGACGTTGTTTCAACGGATTTAGATGGTTCCTATTTAAAGTGAATGATGTTGTTTCTAACGCATGTCCCCAAAAATATAGTGGCAGATCGGTAAGTGACATCATAGTCCATGCCATATCCAATAAAGCACGATTACTTCGTTCAGATACATTCTTTCGCTATGGTGTTCGATGTGCACCTCCTAACCTCCAATAGTCCAGCGATCGAAATCACCGAGACACCGATCGATGTGCGTTTGTGCCGCCTCCCTCCACCACCACGCCTCTTCAATCTTCCCAGTCCGGCCGTCCGTTGTCCAGCTGTGAGCCCTGCACCTTCAGGCTTCAGATTTCAGAAGTTCGGACTTCCTAAGTTCTACCGTGAGCTGCTCAATCCCTTTTCTTTTTTCTGATTTCCCCCAATTGAGACTACAAGATGATGCTTATTACTTAACTTACTGATTTGTAGGTCTGCAAAATGAAGAAAACGCAGGAGAAGTGTAGTGCTTTGAAACGTGTGTGGGATAGAGCTTCGAAGATACCAAAGATTAGTTTGACCTCAACACCGACATCGATATCTATACATGTAAGAGCAAAATTCACAACCCAAGTTTTGTGTGTTTGATGACAACACTCGAGTAATCTCACTGTGTGCCTTGAGTATCATTGTTAGATTTGCAAGAGCACGGTGACCTCGCCGGACGCGTCAAGATCGGAAGACTGAAGCGTAGTTGGTAGGTTTTCTGGTTTTGTGTGTGTTTAGCGAGGTGACATGGTTGGAGAGAAAAAGGGAAGAAAACCAGATTTAGCCAGGCCGGTACTACCGGTACCTGTAGCGGTAGTACCGCTACCCCTATAGGTACCGCCCACGGTACCGCTCTGAGTTCTGCGCTGATTTCGTCCCTCAGAACGCGTTGCGGTACCTCTGCAGTACCTGGGGCGGTAGTACCGCTCACGAGCGGTAGTACCGCTCACGGTACCGCCCAGGTACCGTAAATGAGTTACGGTCGTACCGCCCTGGTACCGCTTCGAGTCCAGTAAGGTTTGGACCCTGTTGCGGTACCTCGAGCGGTACCTCGTGCGGTAGTACCGCTCTGCGTCCTTTGACCAGATCTGGGAGGATTTCGAACTCAGAGCGGTAGTACCGCTTCCCTGAAGCGGTAGTACCGCTTAGGCAAAATCTGGACATAACGGTTGGATTTGGAGGAGCCTATTTAAGGGCCCCTTCTTCCCCAACACGATTTTATCTCTTCCCCCTCTCTCTCCTCCATTGTTGCTGAGCTTAATTCTTGAGGATCTCCTTCCCCATCCAACCAATCTTGCCCAAACTTTGAGGATTGGTGGAGGAGACCCCGATCTATAGTTCTACCAAGAGAGATTTCACCAATACTAGCTATTCCTTAGTGGATCTTGGTGGTAGGGTTCCTTTAGTGGAGCATTGGAGAAGAATTCCTTGGTGGGGCATTGGAAGGGTTCCTTTGGTGGAGCATTGGAAGAGTTCCTTGGTGGGGCATTGGAAGGGTTCCTTTGGTGGAGCATTGGAAGAGTTCCTTTGTGGGGCATTGGAGATGGGTTCCTATGGTGGAGCATTGGAGATGTGTAGCTATGGAGTCTAGCTTGGTGATGTACTAGATCCATAGGGTGTTGGGAGCATCCTTGTGTGTGGAGCTCGCCCCAACCTTGTGAAGGAATCACCGCCTCGACCGGTGCCTTAGTGGAAGAGGGAGAGCACCTCCGTGGAGCTCTCTCGAGGAAGAAGGTGAGGCCTTCCTTCGTGGTGTGGCCGTCTAGTCTCTAGTGTGAGACTAGCACCTCCTCAACGCAGACGTACTTCCTATTGTGGAAGGAACTACGGGAAACAAACCTCGACTCGCCTCGCGCCCCCGGTTGTCTCGCTCCTTACTCTCGTTATCTTGTTGATTCCTTTACTTGTTGCACTTGTCCGATAATCATTGTAGGATCACCCTTATTGCTAAAGTTCTCACCTTTACCTTCCGTTGCATAAAAATTGAAAAAGACTAAAACTTGTCGTAGCGCCATTCACCCCCCCCCCCCCCCTCTTGTTCGCTACGATCCATTCAAGTGGTATCAGAGCAAGGTTTTCTTGCTTGGGCTTTACCACCTAAGAAATGGCCGAACAAGAGGCGGATAAGAATGGGTCACCTTCCCTTGTGCCACCCGCTCCATCATCGCCCATCGATTCCACGACGGCTACGTTGGATGACCTCAAGAAATTGGAGTCATCCATCGTTGCCCAAATGAAGGCGATGATGATGGAGTTGGTTGTACAAAAACCAAACCCTCCACCAAAATCAAGTGCCGAAGATCCCCCACCAAAAGCTAACACCCTTCCTCTTGTTGATTTTGTCGCGCAAGCGACAAAAGATCCACAAAAGGAAGGGCTTGGGGAGACCGGCACTTCAACAAAAGGGAAGGATGATGAGACACCGGTTGCGGAACGTCTAGGGGGTTATCATGCGGTGTCACCACCAAATTATTACACCATAAACGTTCCAATACCTATGCCGCATATCTTGTCGCATGGTTCACCACCGTTACTTGAGTCAAACAACTTTGAGAATTGGCAATTCTTAATGCGTTCTCATGTGCGCAGCGCTTCTACCGAGCTTTGGCGTATCATTGAGGAGGGCTATTCAACACGAGATCCAAAGAACTTGACAAGAAGAGATGTGGTGGATGACCAACTCAACGCCACCGCCATCAACATGATTCACATGGCCATCACGTCCAAGGACCGTGCTCATATTCGCTCGCTCAAGACCGCCAAGGAAGCATGGGACAAACTTGAGAAGCTCTTCCTCGGAAATGCAAGCATCCAAAGCTCTCGTTTTGATGAAGTGAACAACATGGCCGACAACTTCGTCATGATTGAAGGAGAGACCCCCGAAGAAATGTATCGGCGCCTCATCGCTCTTGCCGTGCAAATGCAAGATCTTGGAGCAACGTTCGTGGATGATCATTGGATCAAGCGCAAGTTCTACAACGCTCTCCTCCCTTATGAGGAAGTGAAGTTGACGGCCATCCGCCAAAACGCCTCCTTCTGTGCTATGACATCCGATGAAGTCCTTAGCGAAGTCATCGCTTTGGACATTTCCAAGAAAAATGCGGAGGATCTTGTTGCTCGCGCCCACAACTCCCGCAAGCCCAACCTTGCATTGAAGATGAAGGTGCATGAAGCTAGTGAAAGCGATGAGGATCCCGTAGAGTGGGGATTTGATGATCTCAAGATCAACTATCATGAGCACATGACTCTCGCCGCCAAGAAATTTTGGGATGGAAACATGTCCCGAAGCACAAGACCAAGAAGATCACGTGGTTCTCCAAGAAGATTCTCCAAGAGCCCAAGGGAGGGAGCAAAGGGAAGAACATGCTACAATTGAGGCGACAAGAATCATTTTGTTGCGGATTGTATGTTTGAGAGAAGAGAAGATCATGGTGGAAGGCTTATCCCAAAGGATAAGCACAAGTCACTCTCCAAAGGATTCTCCAAGTTCTCCCCAAGGTCCGATGACGACAAGGTCTCCTCCAACAAGAAGCCTAGAGCCTTCATCATTTGAGAAGAGTACTCCTCCAATGAAGATGGAGAGCATGAGGACAAGCGCTCCAACAAGGAAGGGGAGGGAGTGGCCGCCATCGCCATTTCCACTCCCTCTATCTCCCTCTTCGACTCTCCTAATGAGAACCTTGTCACCAACAATGCTCGTTGCCTTATGGCAAAGGTATCCACGGAGGTAAAATCCCCTTCCAAACCATCATCTTCGACTAATGCCTTATATATTGATGATGCCACTAGTCTCACCGTTAAACGTGAGATTATGGGTTTGGATTCCTTGGATTCTTTTCTCACTAACATGAAAGGGGATACCAAGATTCATGTTGGGGCTCTCTTAGCCCAACTTGGTGCGGCACAAGATCTTATTGAGAAGAGGGAGAAGTTGGAAAGTGAAGCGGCATTTGAGCTTGCCAATCTCAAGGAGGAGCTTGATGATGAACGGAATCTTCGCATGTCTCTTGAAGCTAGTGTCATCGTCCTTGAAGACAAGAACGAAGCTATTGTTTCTCGACTCACCAAGGATCGAGACCATGCTCTTGAGTTGATTGGTGACCTCAAAAAGAAGATGCTCTCTCTCGAGGAAGCCAACAAAGGGAAAGATGATGAAGACCCCAATCCTTGTCATGATGAGCTTGTGGATCAAGTTACTTCCTTGAGGAGGCACAATGCTCTTCTCTTGGAAGTCAATGCTCTTCAAGAAGAAGCCTTGGATGAATATTACCGCTTGTTCAAAGAGAAGACCTCATGTTGCAACCATGAAGAAGAAATTGCCGCTCTTGAGATCACCAAGGCCAAGCTATTGAGTTTGAGTAGCAAGCAAGAAGAGTCTTTGGTGGAATGTCTCCGCATGAGCAAGGAGAAGGACACGCGTTGTGATCATGAGGAGGAAATAGCCGCCTTGAAGAGAAGGGAAGCCAAGCTCATGGAAGTCAATTCCATGCAAGAGGAAACATTGAAGGAGTACTTTCCTTTGAGCAAGGACCGTGCATGTTGCACTCATGAAAGCGACATTGCCAAGATGGAGAATGACAAGCGCATGCTCATGAAGATGAACGCTCTCCAAGAAGAAGCTTTGATGGAACACTTCCGGGTGAACAAGGCAAAGGAAGTTCAAGTGTTTGATATATGCCATCCTCACCCGGAGCATGAAGATGAAGTCAATCGCTTGAAGGCCAAAGTTGATAGACTCCAAGTTCAAGCCAAGTACTTGGAAGGAATCATTGAAGCTAAAGATGGAGCCAAAGAGGGCTCGTGCAATGAAGGAGGAGTAGCTACCAAGCCAAAGAGAAAGAGGAATAAGAGGACCAAGAAGAAGAAGAACAAGGAGAACATGGAGACCAACCTTGAAGAGAGCAATGCTAGCTCAAGAAGGGATGGAGTACCCAACTCCGCCTCGACGGGTTTCGCCGACTCTAACAACCCTTCTCATGTTCTTTTTGTTGATTACTATGGACATATTCGTGCTCGCTTTATTGGTCCTCAAAAGGACAATGTTGATTGGACTATTTGGGTTCCCAAACCCCTTGTTACTAACATGCTAGGACCCATTGAAAAATGGGTACCTAAATCCAAGACTTGATTCCTTGTAGGACTATGCTTCCGGTGGTGCTAAATGGGTGGTTGATAGTGGAGCCACAAGTCATATGACCGGAAGCAAGGATATTGTTGTAGACCTCGTGCCTTCTCTCTCTACCGTATCATATGGCGACAACACGTGCTCTAAGGTATTGGGTCTTGGCAAGGTGGTGGTAACACCCGGCATCTCACTTGTGAATGTCCTCCTTGTCGAGACCCTTGGTTACAACTTACTCTCCGTTCATCAAATTGCTCGTATGGGTCTATGCACATTCTTTGATGAACATATGGTGGTCCTCTTGTGGATCAAGACACTCAATGTAGCTTTTGTTGGATATGTAGAGAACGGTTTGTATGTTGTCGATTTCTCCGGAAAGACAACATCTTCCGCTCTTTGCCTATTCGCCAAAGGTGACAAGGGTTGGTTATGGCATCGCCTACTAGCCCATGTCAACATGAGGACTTTGCAAAGTCTCCACAAGGGTGGCCACATTCTCGGACTAAAAGAAGAAGTCTCTTTTTGCAAGGATCGTGTTTGTAGGGCTTGCGTACAAGGAAAAATGCATGGAGCTCCTCACAAGGCCAAGACTATCATCTCTACCACAAGATGCTTGGAGCTCCTACATGTTGATCTCTTTGGTCCACCATCTCATGAAAGTCTTGGAGGAAAGAAGTATTGCCTCGTCATCGTTGATGACTATTCATGCTATTGTTGGGTATTCTTCTTCAAGTACAAGAGTGAGACTCAACGGACCATGATGGAGTTTGCCAACCAAGTTCAACGCAAGTACGACAACAAGATCCTCGCAATAAGGAGCAACAATGGAACGGAGTTCAAGAACTACACCTTGGATGACTTCCTCGGCGAAGAAGGAATCCAACACCAATACTCCACGCCATATACTCCCCAACAAAATGGGGTCGCCGAAATGAAGAATCGAACCTTGATCGAAGCCGCTCGAACCATGATGATGGAATACAAGTCCAACTACAATTTTTGGGCGGAAGCTATCTCTACCGCATGCCATGCTACTAATCGCCTCTACTTTCGCAAAGGTCTTGAGAAGACACCATATGAGATCCTCACCGGCAACAATCCAAATGTGTCATACTTCAAGGTCTTCGGATGCAAATGCTACATACTTGTCAAAGACACGCGCCTATCCAAGTTTGATTCAAGAGCTCAAGAAGGAATTTCTGTTGGCTATGCTACGGATTCTCACGCCTATAGAATCTTCAACAAGTCAAGTGGGCGTGTTGTAGAATCTTGTGACGTGACATTCGATGAAGATGATAGATCTTTGGAGGAGCGAAGTGCTTCTTGTGAGAAAGGAGATGCAATTCCCCCGGATACCATAGGAAGAATGGGTGTTGGCATTCGCCGACCTCAAGAGTTACCTTCTATGAGTACCGGGGAAGGACCAAGTTCCACCCAAGTGGAGCCATCTACACCACAAGGCCAAGCTTCTTCCGTTGATCTTACAAATGCAAGTCAACCTCTACAACAACCTCAAGTTCAACCTCAACCTCAAGATCAACCTCAACATCTACAACAACAATCAAGTCCAAGTTCACCTCAACAAGCTCAAGAACAACATTCACCGCAAGCTCATCTACCTCAACACCCAACATCAAGTGACCAAGGTCAAGCTTCAAGTTCTTCTCCGAGTGGTTCGGGGATAATCTTCATGGACAATACTATTCCCAATACCCCCGAGCCGTCCGGATCTCATGACAATGATGCCCCTTTCAACGACAATGGAGGTCAAGGCGAGGACCTAAACCGTGATGAAGGCCAAGAGGACTCACAAGAACCATCTCCTTTAGCCGACATTCGCCGTGAAGACCCTACTACAAGACACTTGCGTCTCAAGTCTCATTCCTTGCGTAATATCATTGGTGATCTAGAGAGAAAAGTCACCACTCGGAGGCAACTTGCAAACTTTTGTGCGCACCACGCCTTTGTCTCTAGGGAGGAACCACTTAAAGTTGATGATGCTCTCAAAGATCACAATTGGTTGAATGCAATGCAAGAGGAACTCAACAACTTCAAGAGGAATGATGTATGGACTCTCATGAAGCGACCCGATCATTGCCGCAATGTTATCGGCACCAAGTGGATCTTCAAGAACAAGTAAGATGAAAGTGGCACGGTCATCCGCAACAAAGCAAGATTGGTGGCACAAGGCTATTCTCAAGTCGAAGGCGTGGACTTTGGTGAAACCTTTGCACCCGTTGCAAGGCTTGAGTCCACCCGTATCCTTTTGGCCTTTGCCTGTCATCATGGCTTTAAGTTGCAACAAATGGATGTTCAGAGCGCTTTTCTTAATGGTCCTTTACATGAGGAGGTATATGTGAAGCAACCCCCGGGGTTCGAGGACCCCCATTTCCCGGACCATGTCTTCAAGCTCAAAAAGGCCCTATATGGTCTCAAACAAGCTCCTAGAACTTGGTACGAGCATCTCAAGGAGTTGCTTGAAGACCGTGGTTTCGAAGTGGGGAAATCGATCCCACTTTTTTTACTAAGAAGGTCAATGGGGAGCTTTTCATATGCCAACTCTATGTAGATGACATCATATTTGGCTCTACTAACACAAAATTCAATGATGAGTTTGCTATGTTGATGACAAATAGGTTTGAGATGTCAATGATGGGTGAACTCAAGTACTTTCTTGGGTTCGAGATCAAGCAAATGCAACAAGGCACCTTCATCAATCAAGCAAAGTACCTCCAAGACATGCTCAAGCGCTTTGATATGAAGGGTGCCAAGGGGATTGGAACTCCGATGCAACTCAAGTGTCAACTCTCTCTTGACGAGGCTGGCAAGGCGGTGGACACCAAGCTCTACCGTTCGATGATAGGTTCGCTTCTTTACCTTTGTGCCTCTCGCCCGGATATAATGTTAAGCGTTGGTATGTGTGCACGGTTTCAAGCAAGTCCGAAGGAAAGCCACCTTGTGGCGGTCAAAAGGATCTTTCGATATTTAGTTGATACCCCACACTTCGGACTATGGTACCCAAGGGACACGGACTTTGCTTTGGTTGGTTTCACCGACTCCGATTGGGCGGGCGACAAGATTGATAGGAAGTCTACCTCCGGAGCATGTCACTTTCTTGGAAGATCTTTGGTGTGTTGGTCCTTGAAGAAGCAAAATTGTGTCTCCTTCTCCACCGCGGAAGCCGAGTATATTGCCGCGGCGAGTAGTTGTGCTCAAATCTTATGGATCAGGCAAACCTTGCGGGATTATGGACTCGAGTATAGCAAGGTGCCTCTTTTGTGTGACAATGAGAGCGCAATCAAGATTGCCTACAATCCGGTTCTTCATGGCAAGACGAAGCACATTGAGATACGGAACCACTTCATCCGGGATCACATTGCTCGCGGAGATATTGTACTATCCTATATTGGCACCAAGGAGCAATTGGCGGACATCTTCACGAAGCCCTTGGATGAGAAGCGTTTCATTGAGTTGAGGCATGAGCTAAATATCATTGATCCATCGAACTTTGCTTGACCGTCGTGCGCACATACCACTCCTAACCTTTATATCTAGATGAAAGGCACGCATGAACATAGGGGGAGTGCGGTTTAAATCCATTGAGCTATCCCTCCCCCCATAATGCATAAAGAAATCCAAAACATTTGCTATTTGTCAACTAAGTGACTTATGAGCTTCATGTTGAGTTGTAGTCCGTGAGTCCTAGATACATCTACGCGACCTCACACTACTATACTCTTACACGGTGGCTTCGGCCACCAACACCCTCTCCTTGAGGGGTTTTTCGGTTCTTTGTGACCTTGTTTCTTTTTCCTTCTTCTTTGCTTTCTTTTTCTTGTTTTTGAAGAACCTCTTTCAAGCTTGTTTTCTCGTGATTTTTGCAAGCTTGGTTGCATGTTCTTTTTCTCCATCCTTCTAGTTTCGTTACCCTCCTTTTTGGTGTTCCGATGCCAAAGGGGGAGAAGTTCCTAGGTGGATGGGGACCTTTGTTGTTTGTAGCCGTTTGGTTCTAGTTGCTTATCTTGTCTTATGGCTATATCAACAAACCTATGGAGGCATCTTATTGTGAGTTTGGGTATTCTCAAGGCTATGGTATGATAACTTCACCCAAATCTCCATGTATGATCTTGTGTTGCCTCCATATTGTGCATATGCTATTTGAACATGTCGTTTATCTATGTTGCATATGTGCTTGGTTTGTAAAAACTAGGGGGAGTGATGTCTCTATAACATGTGTATTTGTATTCAAATACATATTAATGATATGCACATGTGTAGGGGGAGCTCCGTCGAGTTTTTGCAAATCTAAGTATCTCATCATAATATCATATGTTATTGTCAACTCTTGTGTTGTCATCAAACACCAAAATGGGGGAGATTGCAAGAGCAAAATTCACAACCCAAGTTTTGTGTGTTTGATGACAACACTCGAGTAATCTCACTGTGTGTCTTGAGTATCATTGTTAGATTTGCAAGAGCACGGTGACCTCGCCGGACGCGTCAAGATCGGAAGACTGAAGCGTAGTTGATAGGTTTTCTGGTTTTGTGTGGATTTAGTGAGGTGACATGGTTGGAGAGAAAAAGGGAAGAAAACCAGATTTAGCCAGGCCGGTACTACCGGTACCTGTAGCGGTAGTACCGCTACCCCTATAGGTACCGCCCACGATACCGCTCTGAGTTCTGCGCTGATTTCGTCCCTCAAAACGCGTTGCAGTACCTCTGCAGTACCTGGGGCGGTAGTACCGCTCACGAGCGGTAGTACCACTCACGGTACCGCCCAGGTACCGTAAATGAGTTACGGTCGTACCGCCCTGGTACCGCCCTGGTACCGCTTCGAGTCCAGTAAGGTTTGGACCCTGTTGCGGTACCTCGAGCGGTACCTCGTGCGGTAGTACCGCTCTGCGTCCTTTGACCAGATTTGGGAGGATTTCGAACTCAGAGCGATAGTACCGCTTCCCTGAAGCGGTAGTACCGCTTAGGCAAAATCTGGACATAACGGTTGGATTTGGTGTTGGAGATATGCCCAAGTGGCAATAATAAAAGTGGTTATCATATATCTCTATGTTTATGATAAATGTTTATATACCATGCTATAATTGTATTAACTGAAACACTGATACATGTGTGATATGTAAACAACAAAGAGTCCCTAGTATGCCTCTTAACTAGCTTGTTGATTAATGGATGATTAGTTTCATAATCATGAACATTGGATGTTATTAATAACAAGGTTATATCATTGTATGAATGATGTAATGGACACACCCAATTAAGCGTAGCATAAGATCACGTCATTAAGTTATTTGCTATAAGCTTTCGATACATAGTTACCTAGTCCTTATGACCATGAGATCATGTAAATCACTTATACCGGAAAGGTACTTTGATTACATCAAACGCCACTGTGTAAATGGGTGGTTATAAAGGTGGGATTAAGTATCCAGAAAGTATGAGTTGAGGCATATGGATCAACAGTGGGATTTGTCCATCCCGATAACGGATAGATATACTCTGGGCCCTCTCGGTGGAATGTCGTCTAATGTCTTGCAAGCATATGAATAAGTTCATAAGAGACCACATACCACGGTACGAGTAAAGAGTACTTGTCAGGAGACGAGGTTGAACAAGGTATAGAGTGATACCGATGATCAAACCTCGGACAAGTAAAATATCGCGTGACAAAGGGAATTGGTATCGTATGTAAATGGTTCATTCGATCACTAAAGTCATCGTTGAATATGTGGGAGCCATTATGGATCTCCAGATCCCGCTATTGGTTATTGGTCGGAGAGAAGTCTCAACCATGTCTACATAGTTCGCGAACCGTAGGGTGACACACTTAAGGTTTGATGTCGTTTAAGTAGATATGGAATATGGAATGGAGTTCGAAGTTTTGTTCGGAGTCTCGGATGGGATCCAGGACATCACGAGGAGTTCCGGAATGGTCCGGAGAATAAGATTCATATATAGGAAGTCATTTTCTAGGTTTGAAAATGATCCGGTATTTTCTCTGGAAGGTTCTAGAAGGTTCTAGAAGAGTCCGGAAGAAATAAGGATGGAAGGTGGAGTCCCAGAGGGACTCCACCCACCTTGGCCGACCAGCCTAAGGGAGGAGGAGTCCCAAGTGGACTCCCCACCATGGTGGCCGGCCACCCCACCAAGGAAAGGGGGGAGTCCCACTCCCCCTAGGTTTGGTCACATGGAAGATTTTTGTTGGGGTCTTATTCGGACACTTTGACCTAAACCTTGGGGCTTCCACCTATATAAAGAGGGGAGGAGAGGGGCTGGCCTGCCACCACAATACCACCATGGCCGCACCCCTCAAGGCTGCCCTAGCCGGCGCCCCCTCTCCCAAACCCTAGCGGTTCCCTCCTACCTCTCTCTCCCACATAGCTTAGGCGAAGCTCTGTCGGAGATCTCCACCACCACCGCCACCACGCCGTCGTGCTGCCGGGATTCCAAGGAGGATCTACTACTTCCGCTGCCCGCTGGAACGGGGAGAAGGACGTCGTCTTCATCAACACCGAACGTGTGACCGAGTACGGAGGTGCTGCCCGATCGTAGCACCGTGATCAAGATCTTCTACGCGCTTTTGCAAGCGGCAAGTGATTGTCTACCGCAGCAATAAGAGCCTACTCTTATAGGCTTTGGAAATCTTCAAGGGTGAGTCTCGATCATCCCCTCGTTGCTCCCGTCTTCTAGATTGCATCTTGGCTTGGATTGCGTTCTCGCGGTAGGAAAAATTTTGTTTTCTATGCAACGAATCCCTATAGTGGTATCAGAGCCGTGTCTATGCATAGATGGTTGCACGAGTAGAACACAATGGTTTTGTGGGTGTTGATGCTCTTGTTATCTTTAGTTTGAGTACTTTGCATCTTTGTGGCATAGTGGGATGAAGCGGCTCAGGCTAACTTTACATGACCGCGTTCATGAGACTTGCTCCTCGTTCGACATGCAACTTGTATTGCATAAGAGGCTTTGCGGGTGTCTGTCTCTCCTACTATAGTGAAGATTCAATTTACTCTTCTATTGACAACACTAGTATCACCGTTGTGGTTCATGTTCGTAGGTAGATTAGATCTCTCTCGAAAACCCTAAACCACGTAAAATATGCAAACCAAATTAGAGACGTCTAACTTGTTTTTGCAGGGTTTGGTGATGTGATATGGCCATAATGTGATGATGAATATGAATGAGATGATCATTATTGTATTGTGGCAACCGGCAGGAGCCTTATGGTTGTCTTTATATTTCATGTTGAGTAGTATTTCAAAGTAGTTGTAATAGTTGCTACATGAGGTGAACAACCATGAAGACGGCGCCATGGACCTTGAAGCTACGCCGACGATGATGGAGATCATGCCCGTTGATGATGGAGATCATGTCCGTGCTTTGGAGATGAAGATCGAAGGCGCAAAGACTAAAGGGTCATATCATATCACATATGAATTGCATGTGATGTTAATCCTTTATGCATCTTATTTTGCTTAGAACGCGACGGTAGCATTATAAGATGATCCCTCACATTAATATCAAGATAATAAAGTGTTCTCCCCTCGTATGCACCATTTTACAGTTCGTCGTTTCGAAGCATCTCGTGATGATCGGATGTGATAGACTCAACGTTCACATACAACGGGTGTATGCCATGTTGCACACGCGGAATACTTGGGTTGGCTTGACGAGCCTAGCATGTACAGACATGGCCTCGGGACAACGGAAACCAAAAAGTTGAACACGAGTCATATGGATGATATGATCAACATGTTGACGTTCACCATTGAAGCTACATCATCTCACGTGATGATCGGTTTTGGTGTAGTGGATTTGGATCGTGTACTACTTAACAACTATGAGGGATGTTGTATTAAGTGGGAGTTCATTAGTAATTAGATTAAAACATGAACTAATTATCATAAACATAGTCTGAGTAGTATTTTGAATTAATTTTGTAGTATTGGCATCCGTTTTCTACCATGCGCTAGTCCTGTAATTGAGATATAAATACTGTTAAAATCTGACAAGAAACTTTACGGATTGGTACCGTATTGTTAAAGAATCAAGAATTGATTAAGTCCTATTGCAAACTTTTAGTAAACCTCACATTGTTGATTCAAAGAGATATGGTTTCAATTAGTACCTAAAGTTATCTTGTCTCCGTGAAACTTGAAGTTCAAATTTGTTTGAAAAGTAAGGAGCTGAAAAATTAGTTTTCAGAAATAATCAAGGTATGAGATATATGTGATATCTAAGACCTTATTGCAAGATGATAGAATATAATTTGGTGAGATTACATAAACTCATAAGTTTTATGGGAATGTATGAAGGTTGAAGACGCCAGGCGTCACAATCCTCCAACTATTGGGGCACTAATAATATTCGCATATCCATAAAGTTACCATCCTTAGTATGCACCGTTGCTAAGACTCGTCGTTTCGAAGCATCACGTGATGATCGGGTGTGATAGATTCTACGTGTGCATACAACGGGTGCAATCCAGATTTGCACATGCGAATACCAAGGTTAAAACTTTACGAGCCTAGCATGTACAGACATGGTCTCGGAAAGTCGTCATGATATGATGGATAAAATTATGAGTGAAATTGTTAATCATATTACAAAGTTACTAATCGTGAAATCTGAAACACTTCTCATATGATGATCAACTTAAAAGTAAGAACCTCAAGGTTATTGGTATTTGACCAACAAACCTAAAAGTTAATAATGTTAAAGTGTTTTTCTGAATAATGAGGAAAGCTAAAAGAGAAACTGCAAAAGATATTTTGGCAGAAAGAAAAGAAAAGACTAGAAAGTCTAGCTCAGGTGTATATAAATGATATACATGTTATGGTTGTATTCCTAGTTAAGTCACACTATGAAATTCTTGGGTATTAGTACTATATTGGTTGGTATGAAGTGTCATACAAAACAACGCAATACAAGAATACAATGGCCTAAGTGACTGACAAGGAATATGATAGGAATGCACATCTGGAACAAAATAAAGTGTTATTATGTTCGTCGTTAGCATTCTATCTAGCCCTTAGAATTTATAATAAAGAACTTAATAATTGTTATTTTGCTCTGGTCAAATGAAAACAATGAGTTGTTCAAATTATGACATTACTCCATGTACGATGGATAAGTTATTACTAGTAAATATGCCCATGCGTTGCATCGGGAATAGGAAAAATATATTTATGATCAAAAAAATGTGGGCACAATCCCAATTTCCCCCGTAAAGTCTACCGTCCACGTAGAATGTATATTTTTCTACTCATATGAATATCAAGTTGGTACGGCGACAAAAATTTCTTGAAGGATAAAAAAGTGTTGATACATTCTTATCTCTGTGATAACTTGATATATTTCTTATATGACCTCTTGTTATACATTAGAGGTAGATGTACTAACTTCTTCTTCCATTGCAATATATGCAGGGTTCATCATCGCAATTGACTCTTTGCATGGTGTGTTGCGCCTATACTCATGGTTGGATTTAATTTGTTCTAATCTAGCTTTCTTTTCTTCGGGAAGCATATTTGCATATTTCTGCCTTTTTAGGGCGCATTGTTTTCTCCTTTGTTCTGGCTCTAAATCTGCATATTTCTTTGCCTCTTTAGTAGTTTTGCTTTGCTTATAAGCTTCGCGGCGTTTTTTCAGCCTTTCCTGCTTTTCTTCATGGTTCATTTTTGCATATCGCTCTCTATCTCTTTTCCTTCTTTGCTCCTTGACATCCATGACTTATGATTGACACCTGAATCGCTTTCCTGCATAGGAGTTTCCGTAATATAAGTATCAAACCTGGGTAATATGAATGATAAGTTGATATCGGAAGAAAATGCCTACGTGAACAAGGAGTGAAACCTTAACCCAGCAACGGGACACACAGACTGATTTTCGAACTTCTGAAACGTCCATAGGGAAGCTAAAATACCCAAACATCCGAAAGCAATCAAAGCTTGTCGTCTCACTATACCTTGCTACGATTGATTTAAATTAAATATTCTTTATGTCGTAGATAGCTTTAGTACTGAAAATAAGTTAGTTCTTTCATTGGTACGAAACCACAGTATTTTTTGTCTGAATATCAGAAGGGAGTCATAATCTGCTATTAATGATTATGAATGTGATTGACATGCTCTAACTTTACAGTTATTTAAAGAGAGGAATCCTTCAAACAATATAAGAATTAAGGGTATATGGGAGTGTCCTAAGGACAAAGTTGATCTACAGGTATATGGGAGTGTCCTGATGAGCCTGTAGACGTAAATGGGAGTGTCCTGATGAGACTGTAGACGTAAATGTAAGGAGCAGTGACTATTATACAAAATTTAAACACACTGTGTACTTTAGTGCATACCAAAATCAGGCGTTCTTCACATAAAAATGAAGGACCTTAACCGTAGATAAATAAAATAGAAAGGACTGCCAAAGAGCTGTGTATATGCGTGTGGTACAGAGACATCAGTTTCGTCACGCAATCGATTCTCTTCCCACGGAGATACCCTCGCGTGCAGCTCGAGCAAAGCGGCAGCACGCTGCCTTGCACCGGAAGATGCCACGCGGGAAGGTTTATCCTATCCCCCTAGCGCGCCGCCGGAGGGCGTTGCCACGGTACGCACTGGTAGTTGGTCGCTGTCGCCGCCGGGCCTTGGGCGGCCGCGCTGCGTTGTGCTGCTGTGGTAAACACCACCGTTTGCGAGAAGCCGGACAGAAGGTCACATCGGCTGCCATTGCGGAAAACTGGGATGATCCCCTTATTCTGCCACGGTCGACGAGGTCATTCACAGCCTGATCCCATCGGAAAGGAAGGTATGTTTGCCAGTTGCCAATGTTCCTTACCGTGTGCAATGAGGCCTCAGATGTGTCACTTTGTGGGAGAATTTCTTTGTTGGTTTCCTGCCCAATCTTCTAGGTTGTGCTCTTGTTGATGAAATCGCTTTGACAGGTCGGCGATGCACATCTGGAACAAAATAAAGTGTTATTATGTTCGTCGTTAGCATTCTATCTAGCCCTTAGAATTTATAATAAAGAACTTAATAATTGTTATTTTGCTCTGGTCAAATGAAAACAATGAGTTGTTCAAATTATGACATTACTCCATGTACGATGGATAAGTTATTATAAATCTTAATGGTGAAACACACATACATAACACTGACGCTAAAATGCCATAAGGCAAATGATTTGAATTCCACTTATTTGTGGAACCGCCATTTAGGTCATGTTAGAAAAGAACGCATGAAGGAACTCCATGCAAATGGATTTTTTGAGTCATTTGATTTTTGAATCGTTTGGCGCTTGCAAAATCTTTTCTAAAAGTAATGACTGAAATACCGTTCATAGGCCAAGAGTTGAACGGGCAACTAACTTAGTGAAAACATACATGATGATATATGTGGTTCACTGGGCATAGTTGTGTGCGGGAGATTCTTCTACTTCATGAAAACTTCCAACAATGAATTGAGTATATATATGTGGATATATTCGATAAGAAAGAAGTTTGAAACATTTGAATGGATTCAAATAAATTTCAGCATGAAGTGGAAATCATCGTAATAGAAAAGTCAAATATCTATGATTGGATCATTGGAAAAATATTTGAATTACGAGTTTTAGCGAACATCTAAGAGAGTTATGAAATTGTTCTACAACTCATATTTCTTGGAGTATCATAGTGATGATATAGTATCCGAGAGATGTATCCAAACCTTGTTGGGTTAATGATGAGATAAAAATAAAATAATGCCATTATATTTTTGTGGATTATGCTTTAGTGACTACCACTTTTTACACTGAATAGAGCATCATCATGATCCGTTGAAATGACACCATACGAGTTATGGCATGGGTATGAACCCTGATAGTCTTTTCTTAAATTTTGGTATGCATAGCATAAGTAAATAAGTTTACAACCAAAATCGGAAAAATGTCTTTGTTGGTTATCCCAGAAATTTGATTGGGAATTCTTCCCACGAAACAAAGACAAAAGTGTTTGTCAATGTTTCTTATTTCCGAGAAATTGTTTCTAGTGAAGTATTTGAGTGGGAGGACAATAGAATTTGATAAGGTTTATGAACCTGAGCATAATGATCAGAGTAGCGCAGCATCGGAATTGGTTTCGGAAGCGGCCACGACGATCATGGCTCCCATGACTACAAAGTGTTTTAGCCATGGAGATCGAAGTACATATTGAACCTTGTAGGTATGGTTTACTTTGTGATCAAATAAATGATTTGTGGACAAAGGATTGATTTTGAACAATGATAAACCAACTACAAACAAAGAAGTTATGATGGGCCCTGACTCCGTTAAAATGGCTATACGCCATGAAATCCAAGATAGATGAATACTTTTTGAAAGTAATGGATCTATAAATTTGATGGACTTGGATGAAATATCCTTGAAGAAGCTCGACTTGTCGAAAAGTTGTTTACGACAAAGTTCAAAGAGTTGACTACGATAAGATTAGATCTTCCGTAGCAATGCTTATAGTCTATGTGGATTATTCTAGTAATCACTACATATTTCTTTTATGAGATATGTTAATAGGATGGCAAAATATATTACTTATCAGAAGTGTGTATTAAATGTGTATACAAGATACAACCGATTGGTTTGCTAGTCCGTGGAATACTAGATAGGTATACAAACTTCAATTGGATGAAGTGAGTATCACGGAGTTGGAATCTTCACCAGATGAAATAGTCAAAGAGTTTTTTGATTTCATCAGAAACGATGAAGAGGCTTGCATTTGCAAGAAATTAAGTGGGAGCGCTGATACATATTTATAATACTTTATGTAGATGACATATAGTTGGTTATAAATAATGTAATTATATACTTGATTAAAAGATTTCATTGAAAAATTAACTTCAATGAAAGGATATGGACTGAAACAAATTTAGTGTCAAGATCTATGAAGATAGATTGAAACACATAATAAGTTTAAGTCAAAGTACATAGAATGGATATTGAAGTAGTTCAATATAGAAATATTAAGAAAATGTTCTTATCATGTGAAGTTTTAACAAGACTTGAGTGTATCTTACACTCAATGAGTAAAAACACATGAGTGATTATAGATCACAAATAATATGTACACAATCAGATATCCTGTGCTCTAAATGTGTTATGAGCATGTACCAAAATGATTCATGTGATGATCATTGAAAAACAGTAAGAATATTCTTGAGTACTTAAGAAGAACCAAGAATATATATATAGTTTTGTATGGAGAAATGACAAACAAATCGCTGTAAGGTGTTGCACCGATATTTGTTTTGTCACATATGAAAATAAAATTTCAATCTCAAATTAGACTAAGTGTTGTTTAAAAGGTAGCACGATGAGCTAGAAGTTGTCTATGCTAGATTTAGAAGAGTTCTAAATATTGTGACGGATTCTACAAACGAAAGGCAGAGTATGTCATTGTTTTGACAATGAGTGAGGATGTTAAGTCAAGAAGTTCTTTGAGAACTTGGTGTAGTTCCGATAGTGTCAGAACTTTGAAGCTCTATTGTGTGACATATTTCAGACCGCGGAATTAAGGTTCCACCAGAAGACCAAACATATTTAATGCCGACTCATTTGGAAATGAGTGATGCGTTGAGACGCAAATGAATTACAAAATACATACGGTTCTGAGCATGTCAGATCCGTTGACTAAAACCTCTCCCGTGAGCAAAACATGATAAAGCACCGGAAGGCCAAGGTGTTATATCTTTACAAATGTAAACTAGATTATTGACTCTAGTGCAAGTGGGAGACTGTTGGAGATATGCCCAAGAGGCAATAATAAAAGTGGTTATCATATATCTCTATGTTTATGATAAATGTTTATATACCATGCTATAATTGTATTAACTTAAACATTGATACATGTGTGATATGTAAACAACAAAGAGTCCCTAGTATGCCTCTTAACTAGCTTGTTGATTAATGGATGATTAGTTTCATAATCATGAACATTGGATGTTATTAATAACAAGGTTATATCATTGTATGAATGATGTAATGGACACACCCAATTAAGCGTAGCATAAGATCACGTCATTAAGTTATTTGCTATAAGCTTTTGATACATAGTTACCTAGTCCTTATGACCATGAGATCATGTAAATCACTTATACCGGAAAGGTACTTTGATTACATCAAACGCCACTGTGTAAATGGGTGGTTATAAAGGTGGGATTAAGTATCCAGAAAGTATGAGTTGAGGCATATGGATCAACAGTGGGATTTGTCCATCCCGATGACGGATAGATATACTCTGGGCCCTCTCGGTGGAATGTCGTCTAATGTCTTGCAAGCATATGAATAAGTTCATAAGAGACCACATACCACGGTACGAGTAAAGAGTACTTGTCAGGAGACGAGGTTGAACAAGGTATAGAGTGATACCGATGATCAAACCTCGGACAAGTAAAATATCGCGTGACAAAGGGAATTGGTATCGTATGTAAATGGTTCATTCGATCACTAAAGTCATCGTTGAATATGTGGGAGCCATTATGGATCTCCAGATCCCGCTATTGGTTATTGGTCGGAGAGAAGTCTCAACCATGTCTACATAGTTCGCGAACCGTAGGGTGACACACTTAAGGTTTGATGTCGTTTAAGTAGATATGGAATATGGAATGGAGTTCGAAGTTTTGTTCGGAGTCTCGGATGGGATCTAGGACATCACGAGGAGTTCCGGAATGGTCCGGAGAATAAGATTCATATATAGGAAGTCATTTTCTAGGTTTGAAAATGATCCGGTATTTTCTCTGGAAGGTTCTAGAAGGTTCTAGAAGAGTCCGGAAGAAATAAGGATGGAAGGTGGAGTCCCAGAGGGACTCCACCCACCTTGGCCGGCCAGCCTAAGGGAGGAGGAGTCCCAAGTGGACTCCCCACCATGGTGGCCG
Source organism: Lolium perenne (assembly GCF_019359855.2). Classification (NCBI taxonomy): domain Eukaryota; kingdom Viridiplantae; phylum Streptophyta; class Magnoliopsida; order Poales; family Poaceae; genus Lolium; species Lolium perenne. The sequence goes on from NC_067245.2 coordinate 298,579,729, forward strand.
GCCACCCCACCAAGGAAAGGGGGGAGTCCCACTCCCCCTAGGTTTGGTCACATGGAAGGTTTTTGTTGGGGTCTTATTCGGACACTTTGACCTAAACCTTGGGGCTTCCACCTATATAAAGAGGGGAGGAGAGGGGCTGGCCTGCCACCACAATACCACCATGGCCGCACCCCTCAAGGCTGCCCTAGCCGGCGCCCCCTCTCCCAAACCCTAGCGGTTCCCTCCTACCTCTCTCTCCCACATAGCTTAGGCGAAGCTCTGTCGGAGATCTCCACCACCACCGCCACCACGCCGTCGTGCTGCCGGGATTTCAAGGAGGATCTACTACTTCCGCTGCCCGCTGGAACGGGGAGAAGGACGTCGTCTTCATCAACACCAAACGTGTGACCGAGTATGGAGGTGCTGCCCGATCGTGGCACCGTGATCAAGATCTTCTACGCGCTTTTGCAAGCGGCAAGTGATCGTCTACCGCAGCAATAAGAGCCTACTCTTATAGGCTTTGGAAATCTTCAAGGGTGAGTCTCGATCATCCCCTCGTTGCTCCAGTCTTCTAGATTGCATCTTGGCTTGGATTGCGTTCTTGCGGTAGGAAAATTTTTGTTTTCTATGCAACGAATCCCTACATTTGGAGGAGCCTATTTAAGGGCCCCTTTTTCCCCAACACGATTTTATCTCTTCCCTCTCTCTCTCCTCCATTGTTGCTGAGCTTAATTCTTGAGGATCTCCTTCCCCATCCAACCAATCTTGCCCAAACTTTGAGGATTGGTGGAGGAGACCCCGATCTATAGTTCTACCAAGAGAGATTTCACCAATACTAGCTATTCCTTAGTGGATCTTGGTGGTAGGGTTCCTTTAGTGGAGCATTGGAGAAGAGTTCCTTGGTGGGGTATTGGAAGGGTTCCTTTGGTGGAGCATTGGAAGAGTTCCTTGGTGGGGCATTGGAAGGGTTCCTTTGGTGGAGCATTGGAAAAGTTCCTTGGTGGGGCATTGGAGATGGGTTCCTATGGTGGAGCATTGGAGATGTGCAGCTATGGAGTCTAGCTTGGTGGTGTACTAGATCTATATGGTGTTGGGAGCATCCTTGTGTGTGGAGCTCGCCCCAACCTTGTGAAGGAATCACCGCCTCGACCGGTGCCTTAGTGGAAGAGGGAGAGCACCTCCGTGGAGCTCTCTCGAGGAAGAAGGTGAGGCCTTCCTTCGTGGTGTGGCCATCTAGTCTCTAGTGTGAGACTAGCACCTCCTCAACGCAGATGTACTTCCTATTGTGGAAGGAACTGCGGGAAACAAACCTCGACTCGCCTCGCGCCCCCGGTTGTCTCGCTCCTTACTCTCGTTATCTTGTTGATTCCTTTACTTGTTGCACTTGTCCGATAATCATTGTAGGATCACCCATATTGCTAAAGTTCTCACCTTTACCTTCCGTTGCATAAAAATTGAAAAAGACTAAAACTTGCCGTAGCGCCATTCACCCTCCCCCCCCCCCCCCCTCTTGTTCGCTACGATCCATTCAATAGAGGTTGAAAGCCAAGATCAAGAGGAAAATCTGGGCAATCATTCTTCCAATGAGCTGCAGTTGGCACTAGTGCAAACACATAATGATAGTGGCAGAGAACTGGAGAATGACTCCCCTATTACATAAGATATTGTATCCGATGAGGAAGCAACATATGAACTTGAGCATGATCCTGGAAAGAGGACTCCCATCATAAACTATGCTGTCAATGGCCAGGATTTCCCAACAAGAGATATTGGAGGTACTCGCCGCTTTACATCTCATTGGTTTGACAAATACAAATGGCTTGAGTATAGTGTTGAACTTGATGCAGTGGTTTGCTTTGTTTGCTACTTGTTCAAGGATGAGAGTAAACATAAGGTTGGTGATTCTTTTGTGAAAGAGGGATTTAGAAATTGGAATGTGATGAAACAGAGATTTGACAAACATTGTGGTGGTCTCACTAGTGCTCATTGTGAAGCTCAAGAAAAATATGACTTGTTCATTCAACCTAGTGCATCAATTAGAGAGTCTATTGTTGCAAGCTCTAAATCACAAAAGGCTCAATATTTCTCTCGGTTGAGTTATACACTTTTATGTTTGAGATTTCTTTTGAAGCAAGGTTTGGCTTTTCATGGTCATGATGAAAGTGAAGATTCATTTAACAAAGGAAATTTTCTAGAGCTTTTTAATCAGCTAGCAGAAAGTTTTGGAGATGTTGTTAAAGTGGTTCTTGGAAATGCTCCTAAGAGTTGCATAATGATATCCCATGAGACACAATTAGGATTCATCAATTGTTGTGCCAAAAAAACATCTAGTCTCTTCCTTAAAGATCTTGGTGAATAATATTTTGCCATACTTGCTGATGAATCTAGTGATGTGTACCAACAAGAAGAGTTGGCTCTTTGCTTGTGGTATGTTGATAAAACTGGTAAGGTGGTTGAAAGATTTCTTGGAAACTACATCTTTGACACTTTAAAATGCTATTAAGCAGCTACTGATGGATCATTCTTTGAGATTTTCAATGGGCCGTGGACAGAGATATGATGGGGCTAGTAACATGAAGGGTAAGGCTAATGGGTTGAAGACTTGTGGCATCTATTTTATGGATGTGAGTAGTACTATCAAGAGTCAATAAGAATAAACCATTCACAATGGGTGCATGACCATAAAAGATGCTTCTCAAAAAAATAGAATAATCTTACTCTCGGGTTTAAATGAATAATCGTCTCGCAGTAAAAAAACAACAACAACTAAATATAATGTTCAAGCTTAACATAGGCATCAAATAACAATTATTAAGGTTTGAAACTAATTCCTAAGGTAGATGTAGAGGTTCATGTTCAAGGCCAAAACTTCAACTTTTGAGCGATTTCCCGCGTGCATTGTGACCTTGTCCCTCGCTAGCCTTATTTATTCTATATTTCCTATTTCGAGTTATAAATATGAGCAACTGAACTAGTATCATATACACATGCACTACTACGATCACTACTAAGGAATACATCGATAACATGTATATCAAATATACCATTTTTGACCTTCTCGGCGTTTTTACCCGACGGGTACATGGCACAATTGGCTTACCATGTCCATAGCCATTATAGCACAATCACAAAATATCGAGATTAGGTCCAGAATTGGGCTACTTCGGAAGGGCGAAAGTTGGCTTGCATCCCTTCTTGAAGTTCCTCTTCTTTCCCTTCTTGCTCGTTTTCTTAAAACTGGTGGTGTTAGTGACCATCAACACTTGATGCTCCTTCCTTATTAACACTTCGCATATTTTAGCATTGCAAACAATTCAGGAAGTGTTTTCTGCATCCTTGCATGTTGTAGTTCAGCACAAAGCCTTTATAGCTAGGTTGGAGTGATTTCAGCACTCGGTCAACTCCCAGCTCATCAGGGATAGGGCATCCCAGCTGAACAGGGCACTGAGCGTAGCCAACCACATCTTAACTACATGCTCTCTCACATGGTTATATTCTTCCATTTTACAGTTAAAGAACGCCTCAAAAGTCTCATACCTCTCAGTGCGGGCTTGAGTCTAAAAAACCATTTTCAGCTCTCGAAGCATTTCATAAGCCCCGGTATGCTCAAAACTTTTTTGGAGATCTGGTTCCATGGAGTAGTTGTACGAGAATTAACCTCTCAAATTCTAAAAATTATACGAGAATTTTAATTTTAGTTGTACGAGCCTAAGATCGATAGACATGTGGTTGCAAGTGACATATTTCGCACAAGAGATACCGTCAAATTAGCCGAATTTTTGAAACTGGTGAGGAATATTGTGAAACGAGCCATAGGAACCACTTTCTTTGTGAATTGATGTGCGATAAATGTGAATCGATACACGAACTTTGAGACCTAGACAGCTCAATATTCCTTCATTCCAGATGGCACCATGTTGGCCACTAGGACATTCTAGTGAACTATGAACAAAAATAACTTAGCTACACTACATGTGAAGATTTATGGTGGCCTTCCTCACATCTCTGAGAAAAGAGAACTAAATGGGTTGTTTGTAATGAAAAGAAAAAAGGACAACTAGAAGGCTCAATGCACAAGAGTCAAAGAAGCAACTAGCCAGCTTCATGGATGATTCACCTAGCCATGGATCTCATTTTATGAGAGAAAATTTAAAATTTTCACAACAATTCCCAATCTAAACTTTTAGTTGTGTATTATTAAAAATTAATATAGTGTAAAATGACACATTTGGTCAATCTACTTTATTTAGAAAATGTCTAACAATTGCTCATTCGAATAAGTATGATTAAAGATGTTTTAGACATAGGTATATTTATTTGGGAAATTGTGGCTACAAAATGTATTATATTCCATGAAATAACGTGAATAAAAAGTCAGTAAATTTATTTCTAGGATAATCTCGAGTGAGTAAAGACATTGATATCTCTCTAGAAAAACATCTGATGCCCTCGCATTTGCGAGGGCCAATGTTCTAGTTTTAATGACAAAACGTGAGGAAATTAGTCATTTCGGCGAACAAAAAGAAAGTTGCAATGCCTAATTATCGTGTGGACCCTATCCACTTTAATTTTCTTCATTCTTTCCTGAAAAAAAAAAAGCAGTGTCGTCCACTCTTTGTATGTGCAGCGACCAGCGATGATCGTGTCGCGCGGCGTCACTATTTTCCTCACGTTCGCCCTATAGTGGTGTCCAATAATAATTACACACACGACGCATCTCTATCCCTAATTCTAGGCCAAGCAAAGGATGCAAACCATTCCCCGGTTCTCCCGGGCGGACACAGACAGGCGCGAGTCACACTCACAGTTACACTCGCACGTAGCCCCGCCTAGTTTGGCCGCTTCGCCTTGGAATTCGTGACCTGACCTGACCTGACCGCCAGAACTGAGCACCCGTGACCTGATTGGTTCCACAGTCCTCGATCCTCATTGCATGCCGTTGCCACCGCAATCATTCGTACTAGGAAGTGTGGCGCGGCGCACGCCGCGCCCGTCACATGATACCATGAACTGCTAGAGATGGGTCGCAGTCCTGTTAAGTTAAGAGTCAGCCTATCCACCTATCCACAAACGCATATATAACACAAAATTCAAAATCAATCTATCTTTGAACTGCATAACCTGAAACAGATCATCATTCGTAAAGAAAGCTCGGAAGCCTGAACCACACATTCGGTGGTAGGTAACCAAACAACGTGAACTCACTGCATAGTAGGATATTACAACACTTCTAGTCGTGGATGGTAAAACAATATAAACTCACTAATATTACAGTTGTACACAAAATGTATGATAATTCATTACAAACAACTTCAGTGTAGAGCACAGATTATAAGCTACCTACCAAGATAAACCACAGAACTATCCTTATTACAAAAAAAACTCAGTATAGGCTACCGATACACGGCAGAGTATAACAATGGTATGCTCACATGAAGCTCTATAAAGAGCAGATGCATAAAAGGCTTTTGCACGCCATCCCCATGGAGTGTCAATGGATTTGTCCTGGACGGAATAATGTCTGACAGCATTGTAACCCGTCTGACAGCATCTAATGAGGGGTTGAATTAGTGTCCAATTCAGAATCTAAAAACCAAGATGAATGGAAAAGGAACAATGGCTAATGAGAGCATACATAGTTTAAACAATTGTTCATTGAATACCTGACAGAAGGGTACTGTCGCCTATGCAGGTATGCAGGACATTGAAAGGCTGCACATCATATGCAAACAATGGAAAGTTTTCAGGCTTCAGAATGACTTCGTGAATTTTTGTCAGCTATATATGTTATTTTGATCAAGTAAGGGTGGTGGTCTGTTGCCTCGTATTTTTTCCGTACATATTATAGAACTATATATTGAGCTTTTTTCCTTCACATGTTCCCTGAACTGGTCTATCCGGTTGGCTAGAATGTATCTTTCCATTGTGTTCCCCTGATATAAAAGAAAGGAAGAGCAATGAATTTATTTTATACAAAGAATAATCGAAAGAATCTATATTGTTTAAGGGAACACTTCAGTGGTATGTAGTCCAGTAAGTCGAATTTCATGCTGAACTAACAATAGTGAGTAAGTTCTCTTTTCTACAAAAGAGTAACATGAGTACTAAATGTGTTACATCTGAAAGAATAATCCGTGGAAGAAATGTGAATAAATGTAGAGAAATATCATTTTTCTTACCATCAGCTGGTGCTGGTAGTGCAACTTTGCATCTTTTTAGTCCTTGCCTGATTGTTCTTGAAGTAAGCAAGCTTATCATAAGACCAATGATGTTTGTACCTTCAGCGCATTAATTTTGATTCTCTGAAACCAAAAATGCAGACGACACATAAATCCAGGTAAAAGGCATCCATGCTACTTGGATTTGGATTCTATGAAGTTGCACTGCATACATGAAACGTGGGATCTGTGTAATTCCATAGTTGATTTGACACTGAACATACTTCAAATAGTGAGGAAGCTGGCCAATCAAGTATTTGTCTGCAACTACTGGATATGTTACTAAACCTGCAAAATTCATACATTTCTTTATGTACTGTGCTACTATATACCAATGACATGAAGGAATGAAACAAACATTGATGGAAGCTGTAAAGTTGGAACTTGTATGGGTGACGAAAGTAGTCAAAATAGCGTGTCTGACTTATGAACGCAAAAATAAATCATAAATAAAGGTGGCGGGGTATTGTGGGTTCAGCGTATTTTCGAAGATACAATTCAGAGATTTCTTATGCTCTAATATGTAGAGTAGTACTAATACTTCCACTCTATTCTAAAATAAGTGCATCATCCTGCTTAACATCGAAGGTGCAAGCGATCTTGAAAAGCAGGCATCATACTGATGCAGAATATATTCTTGAGGAGAAAAACAACATGTGCAGATAGTTCTCTTCCCTTTCCAGATATAAAACAGTGCTTTTTCTCTTGATTCTTTCTGAACCCAGAGTAACCAAAAGTATATGCTGAACTGCAGGGCTTAAAGTAAGCCACAAAAGAGACCCTGATCTTTTCCCAACAAAGAACTGGATCTTCTCGTATAGACACAGACTATCCTTATGACTGCCTACAAAATTTGAGGAAATAAGTTAGTATCAATTGTGTCATGTAAAATTAAAAAGATCAATGAGGAATCAATACGGATTGGAATCAGCCTATTGTCCCCTCCATGAAATTCTGTATTTAGAATGTTCATTTTCTAAAGGAATAAATCAAAAACCAAATTGAAACAGCCAAACGAAGGAGGAACGCACCATGTGCCGTCGCCACCTCGGAGACAGCTCCGTGCACTTCTCCCTCCACATCCTCCTCCTGCAGGACATCCTTGTCGCCGCCCTACTCCTCCGCCTCAAAGTTCCCCGCTGCGCAATTCAGTACCACCGCTGCAGCCGCCACCAATTCTCACTTCCGTCCACCAGCGCCGATCTCGGCCGACCCCGCCAAGCCTAGACCTCGCCGACCGCGACACTGGCGTTGTCGATGCCCCCATGGCCCCCATGCCGGTTCCTCCCATCTGGGGCTGCACCATGACGCGGCTGGAGGAGCAGGGGTTCGGAGAAAGAGAGGAGGGCTCCCAACTCCTGCACATCGGCCAAGGAGGGGGAGGGAAGGGGGCGGGGAACTGCAATCGGTAGGGAAAACGTTGGCGGCAGGCCGGCAGCCATGGGGAGGAAGAGAGATTAGTCTGGAGTCTAGGCGTTTTACCTTTTTTTTTTTTGAAGCGGTGGGAGACGGTGGATCTCTGGATATTTCCAGAGGAATGGATAGGTTAGGTGCCCACCGCTTTTAACTGTACACGATGTTATCCATGGCAAGTAATAGTCCGCCACCAGCCTAAAATAATCAAATAAAAAGGAAAATTGAGGCACTGCATCGTGTCAAATTTTGATTGGATGGAAATGTACCATGAACAGTATCCAAAACATTATGGTTAGAGCAAAGAGGGTCAGCTTTTATATATAGTATATAGTATATATATCCCTCTCGCGCGCCTATAAAAACCAAGATCGCAGACCAACACATCACACAACACAACACCCACGGTGCACTCAAGTATACGTACGTAGTGACATCCCAACAATGGAGTCCATCAAGCTCTCCGCTCTGCTTCTTCTCGCCATGCTCCTGCGCCTCTCCTCATCCACACCATCCACCGTCACGCCCTCCGTTGGTCCCGTCGTTGGCAGGAGCAACGGTGGCAGCGCCGCTCCCGTCGTTGGTGCCATCGCTCCCATCGTCGGATCCGTCGCTCCGGTGGTCGGCACCGTACCTACCAAAGTAACCACCCCAGCTCCCGTCGTCAGATCATGCCCTCCGGTGGTCGGCACCGTGCCTACCAAGCTCGCCACCCCAGCTCCTGTCGTCAGATCCGTCGCTCCGGACGTCTGCACCGTGCCTACCAAACTCGCCACCCCAGCTCCCGTAGTTGGATCCGTCGCTCCGGTGGTCGGCACCGTGCCTACCAGTCTCGCCACCCCAGCTCCCGTCGTCAGATCTGTCGCTCCGGACGTCTGCACCGTGCCTACCAAACTCGCCATGCCAGCTCCCGTAGTCGGATCCGTCGCTCCGGTTATCGGCACTGTGCCTACCAAACTAGCCACCCCAGCTCCCGTCATCGGATCAACCGCTCATGTCATTGGCAGCGCTCCCGTCGGCAGATCCGTCGCTCCGGCCATCGGCGCTGTGCCTACCAAAATCGCCACCGCAGCTCCCGTCACCGGATCAACCGCTCCTATCGTTGGCGGCGTCGCTCCTGTCGTCAGATCCGTCGCTCCAGTCGTTGGCTCCGTGCCTGCCAAACTCGCCACCCCAGCTCCTATTGTTGGCGGGGTCGCTCCCGTCGTCGGATCAACTGCTCCTGTCGTCGGCAGCGTCGCTCCCATCATCGGCGGCGGGACCGTCGTGCCTGCCTCCCGAAAGATCAGCCACGGTGGACGCAAGGCATAAACCCACACTCTGACGCGCGCATGCAGTGCGTAATCAGGCCACAAGTTTGATATCAGGCCGCTGGCAATGCAAGTACCTAAGCTATGATACTATCTTCGTATTGTATATCGTATGGTAAGGCTGTCTTTTTACTAGTAATCCTGAATAAGGTGATTCACTTGCCAAAGTAAGATTTTACCGAATTTTCTTGTACTACACTACAGGAATCGGCGTCTACGCCGACGGCCAGCTGCCCTCGGCGTAGCCATGCCTTGCCCTCGGCGTAGGCTACGCCGACAGCAGCCCTCGGCCTAGCCCCTCGGCGTAGCCAGGTGCGCCGTCGGCGTACGGCCGGCCCTCGGCGTATCCGCGCTAGGCCGACGGCCAGGTGAGCCCCTCGGCGTCGCCGCCCTCGGCGTCTCCTGGCGGCGCGCCGTCGCCGTTAACGGGCATCGTCATACGCCGACGGCCGGGCCCTCGGCGTAGGTCAGCGACCTGGCGAGGAGCGGGGCGACGTGGCGCGGCCTGGCGACGCCAGCTGTGCGCGTACGCCGACGGCCTCACCCTCGGCATACCCTCGGCATATCGACGTGCATGCATGGCCACGTGGCGGCCATCCAGACGCAAGGCCTATGCCGACGGCAATGCCGTCGGCGTAGGCCTTGCACAATTTTTTTTTTCTTTTTCCAGTTCATTTTTCTGTTCCCTGTTGCAATTCAAATTCAATTCAGCAGGTCCAGTTCATCCAAATTCATCCAAAATCGACCAAATTCGTCATAATTCACATAAATATCATATAATCCACATAATACCATACATGGTGCACATAATAGCATACAAGCGGAGAGCGGAGAGTGCCATGTCATCCAAATACATAGTAGTAGCAAGCAAACCCTAGTTCTAAGCTGACTAGTGGAGGAAGGAACCGGGCGGGGTGTGTCCTCCCACATCGTTGGCGAAACGAGCAGCTGTTGCGGTCAAAACCCACCGGCGGGCAGCGACGGGCAACACAGTAGAGCCGGGAACAACTTAGGGCTGCGGCTGGCCCTGGTCCCTCCGAGCGACGGCCCGCAAAGCCTCTGGTACACACGTCCGATGCTGGTGCAAGGGCGTGCCACCTGACCTATACCTGGTCAGGAAGGTGATGGAGATGCCTCGCTTAGTTTCCTGCATGGCATACACGTAAACATTAAATACGAGCCTCGATCGGCTCTCAGGTTATCCTGTGAATCGGCTCAAGGAGCCGATCCACCCATGATTCGTACGAGGTGCACGAATATATGGTGGTCCTGCTTGATCAAGATAAAGCTAAAGCGATCTACGACGATTTAGGGTTTTCACCGCATAATCGGATCATCCTACTCACGATTGGGCCTCGCGGTCACATACGGTGATCGTAAGCCGGTCCTAGACAAGGCCTAAAAACCAACACGAGGTTGATCCTCGGAACATCCTGTCTAGGGCTAGCAAACGACACCCTACGCGTCGCTGGATCCTCCAACCCTTTGTAAGGCCTAACTATTGCAGATATTAAACTAATCCTTGAAGAACAAGGAGCAACCGTAACGGATCGGATCTACTAAATAATGATCAAGCGGGGTGCCGCCCCTACACCTAAGATAGGTGTAAGGGCGGCTAGATGTATAAGGGTTGCATTACGACAGCATATGATACGAAGAACAATGCTAACCCTAACACATCTAAGATAACTACGTTGCTCGCCATCAAAAAGGCTTCAGTACGAGCAACGCATGAACAACGTAATAAGCTTGTGCTGCCTAGATCGCAAGATGCGATCTAGGCAGCATGATGCTTACCGGTAGAAACCCTCGAGACGAAGGAGTTGGCGATGCGCCGAGATTGATTTGTGGTTGAACGTTGGTTGTTGTTTATTTCATAAATCTTAGATACATATTTATAGTCCAGGGGACTTTCTAATTTAGGCGTACACCTAACCGTGCACGGGTAAAACTCTATCTCTTAGTCTAAGATGCGATCTACTATATTACAGATACACGGGCACGCTAGCCCAAACGTCGCGCATAAGGCCGATTCATGCATATTCTTCCATGTATAATCTTTAAGCCCATCTTGATCGCGGCCCACTTCTGACTCGGTCAAAATCTGGTGATAACACATGCCCCCCTGGTTTTGGAATTGATAATTCCAAAATCACTCTGTTTTTCTTCGTCGGGTCATGTCGTGGCAGAGCAGAACCGTCGCAGCACCCTTCATCATGATGCCCTGCCTTCTCAATTATTCCGCGTGATCTGACCATTGCCTTTGGGCACCACCTCCTCGGAAACTGCTGTGGCATTGAATCTCTACTATATCCCCTTTATTTAACCACTCTGAGCAGTTTGCCACTTCATCCCTTTGCTCTGTTCTGGCCATCGGTACCCAAAAAACCCTCAATCTCCCGTAACCATGTCCTCCTCTTCTTCCTCCTCCGCCTCGTCGGTCTTCTCCGACTCTTCCTCATCTCGCGAGCCGACGCCGGAGTGGGGCTCGTTGGCGGCGCACGACATTCTCGCCCCAACGTCGTGGGACAAGGAGGAACACGATTCCTTCGTTTGGTCCGAGGATGACAAATCCTTGACCGACGGAGAGGGTGACCTTCAATTCCTCGTCGACGGGGAAGAGGAGGCAGAGAGCGAGGACGACCGCTTTTCCTGGGACGATTTCACCTCCTCCGAGGAAGAAGCGGAGGAGGACGATGACGACTCCCTCGAAGGTTACCCACCAGCGAAGCGCCTCCGCACCTGGTGGGACGACGACAGCGATGACGACGATGAGGAAGATGAGGCTCCCGTAGAAGGTTACGGGAGTTCCGATGAGGAGCCTATCAGCAGCTGCGCCGGTGGCAGCGACGACGAGGGCAGCAACGGCCCTTAGATTAGGGACTAGTACTAGTAGTCGGCTTTTGTCCTCTTCTTTTCTGAGCAATCGGCTCTTTCTTTGTAAGAAATCCCTCTATTAATGAAGAAAATGTTCCTCAATTAATTTCGCTTCCTTGTTGACTTTGCCGATCGTAGAACGAAGTCGTCGTATAGGGAGCCGATAGCAGGACATCGGCTCGCAGTACAAACGCGATCTGAGGCCAAGCCGTCGCCCAAACACGCGGTCCAACAGGTCTAACTCTCGTCCAAACCACATCCAAACTATCAGATTGAACTCCTCAGCAAGCCACTAGGAGATTCATCCCAAATATCATGATTTCTGGCCTGTACCGATCCCATTAACCTGTTAATTTGAGCTTATCGGCTTTATTATTCTGAAGTCGATGCCCGTACATCGGCTGTACTCTGCTGTCTCCTCATGTTTTCTCAAGTCGATGTCTGCGCATCGGCTGTGATTTTTTTTTTACTGGCCGATTTAAAATCGGCCTCCATACCTTACTGCCCATCATCCCACATGCTTGGGAAATACTTCTTGAGGTGTTGACCATTGACGGCTACTGGGAACTTCTCGCCGTCCAACTCTTCCAGCATGTATGCATTACCCTTCAAGGCCTGGACGGCTTTGTACGGACCGTGCCAATTAGGAGACCATTTGCCATATGCCTTGTCCCTGGTTCCTAACGGCAACACAGCTTCCCATACTAGATCACCAACTTGAAACTCCTTTGGTCTAACCTTCTTATTGTAGGCACGAGCTACCCTGGCTTTGTTCTCCTTAATCTTCTCCAACGACCAAAGCCTAAGTTCTGTTGCGTCCTCAATAGTGTCACTCATCAAAGCTGCATATTCTTCAAATTGTCGGATCATTCGAAACGTGACACGTCTTGATCCAGCCGTAATTTCCCAAGGTAATACGGCTTCCTGTCCATAGACAAGCTGGTACGGCGAAGTCTTTATAGCTCCATGGCACGACATGCGGTAGGCCCATAAAGCTTCTGATAACTTCTCATGCCAATCCCTAGGGTTCTCGTCAATTTTTCTCTTGATCAGCTTGATCAAGCTCTGATTGGACGCTTCAGCTTGCCCATTAGCTTGAGCATAGTACGGAGATGATCGGATCAGTTTAATCCCCATGTCATCGCAGAACTTTCTGAATTCTTTAGAAACAAAGACCGAACCTCCATCGGTCGTGATAGTTTGGGGAATCCCGAACCTATGAATGACGTGTTCTTTCACAAACTTGATCACATCTTCTGATTTCACCTTCTTCATAGGGACGGCTTCCACCCACTTGGTGAAGTAATCTGTGATAACCAAAATCCATTCATGTTTTTTACTCGACGCCGGATGGATTTTGCCGATCATATCCATGCCCCACCCTCGGAACGGCCAAGGCTTGATGATAGGGTTCATTGCTGATGCTGGTACCATCTGAATCTTCCCGAACATCCGGCACGCTTGGCACCCTTGTAGTAATTGAAGCAATCTTCAAGCATGGTGGGCCAATAAAACCACGATCGCTTTGATTAGCCACTTCATCTTATGAGCCGACTGATGAGTTCCACAGGCGCCTTCATGCACCTCATGTAAGAGCCGATTAGACTCAGTTGGTCCCAGGCACTTGAGTAGTAACCCTTCCAATGTCCTGTAGAACATGTCGTCTCCTATGAGGACATACTTCATGGCTTTGTATCTTATCCGTTTAGGTGCCCCCCGAGCCGAATCTTTTAAGTAATTGAAGATTTCGGCTCTCCAATCATCCTGTTCCAGGAACTGTACCTGAACTTCCGACCCGTCAGATATATCTATATAGCCTGACGCCATTTGTGCGAGATTGTTGGCCTCGGTGTTTTGGGATCTTGGGACCCAATTAAAGTTGATGTACCGAAACTGTGTCATCAACTCACGGCATTCCATCCAATATGGGAAAAGCGATTCACTCTCGCACTTATATTCATCCGTGAGCTGGTTAATCACCAACTTGGAGTCTCCAAAAGCTCTACCGCTTCCTCGCCTCGCTTGTAGCAACTCTATCCCCTTACGTCTTGCCTCATATTCTGCTACATTGTTGGTGCAAGGGGCGGATAATCGATGGAGAAGGAGTATTACGCCCCCGAGGCGACACGAGCAGAATGCCGATGCCACAACCATCGTCGCAAGCTGATCCATCGAAGAACATGGCCCATGCACGTATAGATAGTGCTGCTATATTGGTACTGATCCGTTCAGCTATAAGATCGGCCAACACTTGTCCCTTGACTGCTTTCGCAGGCTGATACCGGAGATCGAACTCTGACAACGCAAACATCCACTTACCAAGTCGGCCTTTCAAAACAGGGGCCGACAACATATGCTTGACAACATCTGACTTGCATATGACGATGATCTCTGCCGTCAAAAGGATGTGATGAAGCTTGGTGCAGGTAAAGAACAGGCAGAGGCAAAGTTTCTCGACCTCAGGATATCTTGTCTCCGCGTTCAACATCCTTCTGTGAGGTAGAAAACGACCTTTTCAACGCCCTCGTAGAGTTGCACCACTACCGAAGCGATGGACGTGTCAGCCATCGACAAGTAGATGTAGAACGGCTGTCTTCTTGGGGCGGAACTAGCACGAGCGGCGTCGTCAGATACCGCTTAATCTCATCAAACGCTCTGCTGTTCTGCCCCCTTTGATGAAACTCGTCATCAGATTTAGTTTTCACCAGCGCCATGAACGGCTCGATTCGTCCTGACAGATTAGAGATGAATCGTCGGACAAAATTGATCTTGCCGATGAGACGCTGGAGCTCCTTCTTCGTGGTGGGCGGCTGCATGGTGCGCACCGCCTCTTGACTTTTCAGGCCGATCTCAATTCCCCGTTCATGAACCAGAAAACCTAGGAACTGACCAGCCGTCACGCCAAAAGCACACTTCTTCGGATTCATTCTCAGTCCGAACTTCCGAGTTCGGTCTAGGACGCGCCGTAAATCATCCAAGTGTCCCTCCATGGAGACAGATTTGACTACCACGTCGTCGATATAGATTTCCACCAACTTACCGATCAGATCATGAAATATATAATTCATGGCTCGTTGGTACGTTGCACCAGCATTCTTCAACCCAAAGGTCATGACTACATATTCAAACAAGCCTACTGCCCCTGGTACTCTGAATGCGGTCTTGTGTATATCTTCCGGAGCCATGAAGATTTGGTTATAGCCGGCGTTGCCATCCATGAAGCTCAACACCTTGTGGCCAGCAGCTGCATTTATCAATGTTTCTGCCACAGGCATCGGATACTCGTCCTTTGGAGTGGCTCTGTTGAGATCTCGGAAATCGATGGCCACACGCCATCGGCCATCCTTCTTCTCTACAGGAATGATACTGGAGATCAATTCAGCGTACCTGCATGGCCTGATGAACCCGGCGGCCAACATCTTCTCGATCTCTTTCTTGACTTCTTCCAGAATTTCGGCCCTCATCTGACGTGCTCGTTGTTGGAACGGCCGAAATCCTTTCTTAAGGGGGAGCCGATGCTCAATGATGCTCCTGTCCAACCCAGGCATCTCCGTGTAATCCCATGCAAAGCAATCTGGGTATTCTTTTAACAGAGCTATCATCTGCCCCCTGAGCTGTGGATCTAACTTCTTGCTGATAAAAGTCGGTCGCGGCTTATCTCCAGGACCGATGTCGACTTCCTCTAGCTCATCAGCCGATGTAAACCCATACCCTAGCTTTCCGTCACCTGTGAGGTCGACGCCACATACTGGGAGAGCAGGTGGTACGGATAATACGGGCCGATCGCTAGAATCGGCCTCCATCTTGATCATCACCAGGATCTTTTGGCAGTGTCGGGGCCGATCGCGTGGAGCAGCTTCCTCCTTATCTTTGCTATGAGAGCAGCTGCCCTCGTCTCTACCCTTATCAGGGCGGTGCCCCAGTTCTACCATGTTGATGTTGAACGAGTATCTTGGCTGGCACCTCCCAGGGTAAGTGTCCTCCACCCTGTCAACGGCGCATGCCGGTGAACTAGGCACTTCTGGTGCCGCCAATGCGAATGACAACGGTGGACGGGACTGAAGTGGCACTTCTCCTTGGTAGGTCCCGAGAGCTGGTCCTGGCGGAGAGCACTGGTGCCTCATGATTTCATGTATCATCCGAAAAGCGACACGCTCCAAAGTATTCACCAGGCTCTCAGAATGGCGATGCAGCGAGTGAGTCACCATGTAGCCGATCTCCTGGCGCAGGGACCTGGTGCGTTCTTCTAACGGGACGGACAGGTCCACTCCATCGAGCGCGCCTTCAGGTGAGAACCCTTTCCATCTGATGCCATGTGAACGGGTTCTGTGAAAAAAGCCGATGAGGTCGGCTTCGAGGATTGCTTTGACCTCGTCATACTTCTTCTTGAGCTCGTCGGTCAGATCCTCGTACGTGACTGGAGTGCCGTCCGCCATCTCAGATGTAGATGGCGATGTGGTTGATGTCGAAGCTTGTCCCACCGGGCGTGCCAGAATGTGTTGCGGTCAAAACCCACCGGCGGGCAGCGACGGGCAACACAGTAGAGCCGGGAACAACTTAGGGCTGCGGCTGGCCCTGGTCCCTCCGAGCGACGGCCCGCAAAGCCTCTGGTACACACGTCCGATGCTGGTGCAAGGGCGTGCCACCTGACCTATACCTGGTCAGGAAGGTGATGGAGATGCCTCGCTTAGTTTCCTGCATGGCATACACGTAAACATTAAATACGAGCCTCGATCGGCTCTCAGGTTATCCTGTGAATCGGCTCAAGGAGCCGATCCACCCATGATTCGTACGAGGTGCACGAATATATGGTGGTCCTGCTTGATCAAGATAAAGCTAAAGCGATCTACGACGATTTAGGGTTTTCACCGCATAATCGGATCATCCTACTCACGATTGGGCCTCGCGGTCACATACGGTGATCGTAAGCCGGTCCTAGACAAGGCCTAAAAACCAACACGAGGTTGATCCTCGGAACATCCTGTCTAGGGCTAGCAAACGACACCCTACGCGTCGCTGGATCCTCCAACCCTTTGTAAGGCCTAACTATTGCAGATATTAAACTAATCCTTGAAGAACAAGGAGCAACCGTAACGGATCGGATCTACTAAATAATGATCAAGCGGGGTGCCGCCCCTACACCTAAGATAGGTGTAAGGGCGGCTAGATGTATAAGGGTTGCACTACGATAGCATATGATACGAAGAACAATGCTAACCCTAACACATCTAAGATAACTACGTTGCTCGCCATCAAAAAGGCTTCAGTACGAGCAACGCATGAACAACGTAATAAGCTTGTGCTGCCTAGATCGCAAGATGCGATCTAGGCAGCATGATGCTTACCGGTAGAAACCCTCGAGACGAAGGAGTTGGCGATGCGCCGAGATTGATTTGTGGTTGAACGTTGGTTGTTGTTTATTTCATAAACCCTAGATACATATTTATAGTCCAGGGGACTTACTAATTGAGGCGTACACCTAACCGTGCACGGGTAAAACTCTATCTCTTAGTCTAAGATGCGATCTACTATATTACAGATACATGGGCACGCTAGCCCAAACGTCGCGCATAAGGCCGATTCATGCATATTCTTCCATGTATAATCTTTAAGCCCATCTTGATCGCGGCCCACCTCTGACTCGGTCAAAATCTGGTGATAACAGCAGCCCGGGGTTGCGCTCCGGTAGAAGCTGCAGAAGAACCACCTGGAGAAGGACCGGTGCTACGCCCAGGAGAAGTCGACGGAGAGGCACCGGGAGTAGTCCCAGGAGTAGTCGACGGAGAGGCGCCAGCAGAACGCCCAGGAGACCGACCACCTTCATGAACCGGTGTGACCTCGCGCCCACCCGGCGATGCCTGGTTCCCGGACCATCCCGTTCCCTACATGTTCCCTACATGTTAGCAACTTGCGAGGCAAAGAAAAGTGGTAACTACCGGTTTGGCAAAGAATTTACCTCCGGTGTGGATCCGTAGTAAGTCGCAGCAAAAGCTGCCCTCGATGGCATGATAGGCATGTCCCCCGCCACGGTAACTCGAGCCGGTGGCGGTGTACCAGTAGACATAGAGATCATCATTTCCTGCAAGATAGGTTACAAGTTAGGCTTTGCAGAAATAAAACATCAAACTGAGACTTGTCATCTACTTGCGCGAGAAGAAAGATTCAGACTTACTCCTATATATGCCATGTAGGCCGTATTCTGCCTATTCCACTGCGCAGCGGCCTGCTGATACGCTTCATTACAGGCTTCGAAGGCCGCCTCAAACTCAGGCTACAATTTCAGAAACAATGAATCTCGTCAACACTTAGCCATGTAGGAAGGAAAACCGGAAAGAGGATGAAAATGAGGAAAACTTACATCGTAGGCGGGTGGACGAGCAGGCCGTGGATGAGGCTGGGGGCTGTCGGCGGTGAGGGTATGCTTGAGACGCGTGTAGCTCGTGGCTGGGGTAGGCTTGACCGCCTTATTCAGAAAGGGGAAACGGCCATGCGGACGCCCGTGCCCCGACAGGACCAACGACTCGGCGTCAGTCGGGATGCGCAAGGGGTCATCCACCTCCGGGTGACGAGACCTCACCATGTCGCAGTAGTCATCCTTGGCGGCCTTGGCATTGCCTTAGTACTGTGGCTGAGGCAATGCGGGATTGGGCTTCTGCTTCGTCCGCATCATGTCATATATCTCGGGATCATGAAGCACCACCCCAGGTGGTGCCTCGGCCAGCTGCATCGCGAAAAGAAAAGTTAAGCGTATCACAAATGAGACATGACGGGAAATGAAAGAAGGTCGTTCCATGTATATACATACCTTTTTCCCCTTGAAGCGGGTGTAGTCGCGGTTTCCCGCGCAGTGTGTGCCACCGGTGCCTCGGTTCTCCATGTTACGCCTCGACACGGCTGCAAACTCCTCGTCCTGCCTGAGCCACCTCGCCCTAATCAGCTCCTCCCATGCCTCCCTATGCTGCTCGGCCCACTCGGGACAAACCTGAAAACGCAATACTCAGCTCAAGATAATCCAATGAAAACTTAGCAGCAATGTAGAATCTCATTGACATTTTACTCACCGACATGTACTCCTCAATGGTCATTGCCCATTCCTCCGTAGGCTGGTTACCAACATAGTACTCCTTCTTGACCCTCTTACCCTTGTTAGCCCAGAAGGCACTAGCGCTGGTGATCTTTTGGTTGTACCACTGCTGCGGTGTCAACCTCTCGCAAGCGCCACGCAAAGTGAGACGCACCTTCGTCTCATGCTCCGGGTCCACACGGTAGAAGCACTTCAATCATGCATAAATCAGTTGTGAAAGTCATGAGTTAGCACATTAGGGCCATCAACAATGAACGGTGCTCGAGAAGTATATGTCTTACCCAGAACTTGGTGGTCACAGCCTCAGCAGCTGTCGCGAAGCCTACGGCAGGGGCATCCTCATAGTCCGCCCAAGTAGTGGCTAGCTTCGTCTCGCCACCGGGGACCGTGCTAAGGGGAGTGTATCTGCCGGGCCAGAACTTCTTAATCAGAGCCCCAAGCAAGCTGTTAGGCATGCGGGGGGGCTTGGCATCCCATGTCCAGTTGCTGCAAATAAATCACACATTAGTACACATGCCAAAAATTTTATTATGCCCAAGATGAAAATACATGTTCGAAATTTCTGAAGTAGTACACTTACTCATCGCTCGAAGGAATGATAAGGGCCTTGTCATCATGGGTCTTCGGCTCCTTCCTCGCATCGGGGACTCTAGCTTCTCCACGAACCTGCAAGGGCTTCGGCGCACCCCCATCCTCCATCACCTCCAACTCAGCCCTAGAGTCCGACTCGTGTGTAGACTCCGTCTCCATCTCCACCTCCCCACTAGACGGACCCTCTAGGTACAACTCAGGAGCCACGTCACCAGAAGCGGAGGGTGGCTCGTCAAAGTCCATGTGTACCCCACCGCCACCTCGTCCTCCACCTCGTCCTCGTCCTCGTCCTCCACCTCGTCGTCCTCGTCCTCCATCGGTACCATCGGCGTAACGCGGATTTTGCACCGGGGCTCGATCACTCCGTCTAGTGGGTCTAGGAATATTCCTCTTCACCTGCGCCAGCGTCTTAAGCAAGCTCTCGGAGTCTGCCTTGCCGCTGCTCATATTGTCCAGTCACCTGCATTGAGAAGAATAAAACAGTTAAGCACAAAGACATATTATATGAAGATACTAAGAATAAAAGGCATAATGCAATTAAGAAGCATGTTGACATAATTATATGAAGATACTAAGAATAAAAGGCACAATGCAATTAAGAAGCATGTTGACATAATAAAATGAAGATACTAAGAATAAAAGGCACAGTGCAATTAAGAAGCATGTTGACAAATAAATACTAAGAATAAAAGACCCTCACCAGCCATCATCGCTCTCACGCTCACTCTCATACTCCGTCTCTTTCTCTTTCTCTTTCTCTGGCTCACTATCACTATCACTATCTTGTGAGTACAAAGTTGAAGGGTCGACGGGTGGAGGCTCATCATAATTGTCATTCGCCTCAAGTAACTTCTCGAGCATAGATATGTCCTTTAGATCCACCACTGACTCACCACGAGTTTCTGCATCGTTCCCGAGGTCCTCTTGAACAAACGGTTCTAAAATATATTCCCCGTCGTCCTGTTCCTCTTGATAGAAAATCCCCTCGTATGTCACGGGGTCAATGTTGTTGTAATCATCCTCAGAGGGAATCGGTAGGTTACCATGTGGCGATACCTGGAAGACGACTTTCCAACCCTTGAGTTCCGCTTTCTGGCATGGGTAGGGCAAATAATAAACTTGCTTGGCTTGGTGAGCCACAACAAAGACATCGGCTCCGCTATAGGTGGTCGAAGGCTTAACTTCAACTAACCCAATGGACTTATCACTTCTCTGTCCACCTATTGGGTCGAACCAATGACACTTGAACACGATGATATTGAGTTGCACGTTCGTACGATTGAATGTCAACTCGTATACACTTTGTAACCTTCCGTAGTAATCAAACTTGTTGGCTCCTTTGGTGAAGACCCCAGTATTTATCGTTTTGGGATTCGGCCGACCCTTCTGGTGCGTCTCTGTGTGGAAGCGAAACCCATTCACATCATACTTCTCATACTTGGTCACCTCACGGCTACAACCTTGGGAAACACATTTTAACGCATCTATCATATCAACGTTTCTCTCACGGCCCTACAAGAACATTTCCAATTTGTTGTGTGCATTAGTTACGTGTAATAAGAGGGACAAGTCACATGTTGCAATGTAAAAGGAAAGATTAGAAATTACTTTTTCCATGAACCATGTCACAAAGTTTTTATTAATTCCGGGAGCACCCTCTTTCAGTAGAGTGTCCATCTCCGAGGTTTGGGGCAATTCATCATACGGCCACATTTCATCCGTGAATTCGCTGAAAGGAGAAAATAAGCATTAGACCGAGACGAGGTTACTAGCTGCAAAGTAATTTGTTCACCATTTTACCTTACGAATGGGATCACTTCCTCCATGTTCATAAGCACATATAGCATTATACAATCCTTCTCTTCGTTATCCAATTTATATTTTGTTCCTTTACCAGCCTTGCCACCGGGGAATTGGAATAGTTGTAGCTTGGGGTCATTCTCGGGAACGTCGACATTGTAACGAGTGACCGGGTTATGCTGAGTGGGAACATCATCGGGATAGTACATTGTCGCGGCATCTGCCATCTCCCGAAGGCATATTGTCTCAGCTATGCATGCTTCAATCTTGGCCTTGTTTCCAGTTATCTTTCGAATATACTTAAACTCTCTCTCAATACAGAACTGCCAACGAAACTGCACCGGGCCACCCAAGAGTGCCTCGTTGGCGAGGTGCACAATGAGATGTGCCATCGGAGTAAAGAAGCCTGGCGGAAATATCATCTCCAAATTGCATAGCAACTTCGGCACTGTATCTTGTAGCTTTGCAATAACCTTGGGACATATCTGCTTAGCACAGAGCGTGCGGAAGAAATGGCTCAACTGCAAGCACTCGCTTGGACTTTCTCGGGGATATACCCTCGAAGCATCACCGGCATGAGCCGCTGAATCCATATATGATAGTCGTGACTCTTGAGCCCGGTGACTTTTCCCGTCGAAAGATTAACTCCCTTACTCATATTCGAGCAATAACCATCAGGGAACATCACGACGTATTTGAGCCACCTGAATGCCTCCTTCTTTTGGATGGAATCAAGGCAGAAGTTGGCATGCGGCTTGAACCAATTCTTTTGACGGCCAATAGGACGCTTCATGTGTAATTTTTCCCTATCACAAAGGATCTCAACATCGACTCTAGCCTCATTATCCTTTGACTTCCCGGGAATGTTCAGGCATGTGTGAAAGACGGACTCCGCGACATTCTTTACAGTGTGCATCACATCGATGTTATGGGGAAGTTCGAGGTCCTTGTAATACTCGAGCTTCGTTAAGGCCGCCTCGTGAGTCCAGTTGTGCGTTACACCATATCCCTCAAATTGATGGCCAGTTGGCGTCGCTGCCGGCACGAGAGCACGTAGCTCGGCTTCAACAAGTGTACCATCAAACTTCGGCACTTCTTTTTTTTTCATGCACAACTTTGCCCTTCTTGAAGTTCTTTTTGTCTTCTCTAAACGGATGCCTCCTTTTGAGGAACTGTCGATTCGTGTCAAACGCAACATACTTGCGACCCTTCTGTAGCCAAAGGAACTCAAGCCGATGCCTGCACACTGGGCATGGCCACTTACCAGCTGTACACCATCCGCATGTTAGGGCGTACCCGGGCATGTCATGCATGGTATACTGCAACCAAACTCTCATGTAGAAGTTTGTCTTCGATGCTCGATCGTACGTCAATGTCCCGTGGTGCCAAGAGTGGTTCAAATCTTCCACAATCGGCTGCATGTAGACACTCAAATTCTTCCCCGGGTAATGAGGGCCTGGAATGATCAGCGACAGAAACATGGTCTTCCTCGTCATTAGGACTCCGGGAGGGAGATTGAGCGGAATAACAAACACGGGCCAGCAACTGTAATTGGCATTGGACATACCATATGGATTGAAGCCATCTGTTGCTATCGCAATTCTGACATTCCAAGCCTCGGCTGCCTTAAGGCGGTGTTTTGTATCGAAGTTCTTCCATGCCGTACCATCGGATGGATGTCCCATCTTCAACTTCTTGTTTTCGTCCACGAATCTCTTCCCATACTTGTGCCACGTCATCTGTTTGGCTGTCTCCTCGTGCATGTAAAGCCGCTGGATTCTTTTTATGAATGGGAGATATCGAAGAATCGACTTTGCGGTGCTTGACTGCCTCACCTGACCATCCTTTCCCGTTACCTATTCATACCTAGACTGCTTACAGATGGGACAGTACTTCTCCTCCGCATACTGTCTCTAAAATAGAACGCACTCTTTCAGACAACAGTCTATCTTTTGATAATCCATGTTGAGGTCCTTCATCATTCTCCTCGTCGCGTGCAGGCTTTGAGGCAGACAATGATCTTTGGGCAACATGTTACCAGTTTATTTCAGACTTGCTTCAAAGCCCTCACGGGTGGTGTTGTACCGGGTCTTGTCGGCTAGACATTGGGAGATGGCATCGAGCTGAGAAATCGCGGCGCCCTCGTACAGAGGCTTCTTAGCCGCGGCAATCATACCATAGAAGGCCTTCGCGGTTGGCTCTGGTTCCTCCGGTTCTGGAGGTTCCTCCGGTTCTGGCGGCGCCTCCGGTTCTGGAGGTGGCGAATCCGGGACATCGGCATGGACGAGATCATCTAGAAAGTCTCTAATTCCATCGTACTCATTGCCATTGAGCCGCTGCCGCATCACCTCACCTCTGTCACGTTCGCGCTCATCAAAGTCGACTTCCGGGACGTACCCATGCATATACCCATATTGTAGAAGGTGTTTATACATTTCATCCTTTCCACGACGGAGACGCTTCACGCAGCGAACACAAGGGCAAAGTGCCCGAACCAGCCCCTTTGTACCACGCGCTAACTCATTCACTAGAAAATGGGTCTTCCTTGTCCACTCATCAGTTTTCTCTGTCGCACTAACACGCTCATTGTACATCCATCCATTATCAGCCATCCTCTGCTTTATTGGGAGCCAAACCACAGACATAGCATTTATATCAAATAGAAAATTAAATGCATCATATTTTTATTTATTTTACCGGGCGAAACGCATGCATCAACCTACATCTCTACTAGGTGGGCTCCTAGCAGCCGCCGGATCCGTAGTTGGCTACGTTCTCCATGCTCTACCCCGGTCCAAGTCAGGATTTCGGCAGCACCTCCCCGCTGCTCTCCCGATACACGTCTTGGCAAAAAGCCGAGAGGATGTGCATCCGGAGAACAACGGGGAGGCGCCGCCGAAATCCTGACTCGAACCGGAGTAGAACATGGAAAACGTAGACAACTACGCATCCGCCGACTGTCCCGTAAATGCCGCAAGCGTTACGGTTCAAAATATGCGGACCACTAATGCATATTTATCCGCGTAACGCTCGCGGACGGGAAGTGACACCTAGGTTACGCAACTGGACTTGGAAAATGAATCTAGTGACATAAGAAAATGCGGAGAAGGGGAGGCGATGTTTTAGCTCACCCTCGGCGGACGGAGAGAATCACGGACACGGCGGTCACGACGGAGCGGTCACGAGGTCGGCGGTCACGACGGCACCTATTTCCATTCATTAAAAAACAAATTATTTCACATTTCACATTTCCTATTTGTATTTCTATTTCACATTTTCTATTTCACATTTTCACATTTTCTATTTTCACCTTTCACAAACATTTCACATTTCACATTTCCTATTTGTATTTCTATTTCACATTTTCTATTTCACATTTTCACATTTTCTATTTTCACCTTTCACAAACATTTCACATTTCACATTTCACAAACTATTTCCATTCTATTTGTATTTCTAAATAGCATACAATACTACAAATAAAAGTTAAAAAAATGAAAAAAAAACTTACCATAGGAGAGGCAGGGGCGGGGTCGGGGAGGCTGGGGGGGCGGGGAGGCCGGAGGCGGCGTGAGGCGGCGGCGGAGGAAGGGGCGGCGCATGCAGGGGAAGTCGGGGGAGGCGCGAGGCGGCGGCGGAGGAGGCAGCGGCGGCGCGAGCAGGGCGGCGGCGGAGGCGAAGGTCGGCGGCGGGAGGCAGAGACCGTGGGGAGGAGGCGGCCGGGGAGGAGGGGCAGCGGGCGGCCGACGGCGGGGCGGCCGGCGACGGGAGGGGCGGGCGGCGCAGAGGCTGGCGGCGCGGGCGGCGCAGAGGCTGGTGGCGGCGCGGGGCGAATTGGGCCGTTTAGGGTTGGGAGCTGGTCTGGCTCGACCAGCTCCCATGTAACGGTGCGGTGCGGGGCCCATATGCCGACGGCCGGCTATATGCCGAGGGTGGCCGTCGGCATAGAGTTTTTTTTATTTTTTTTATTTTTTTTATTTTTTTTCTCTTATTTTTCTCTTATTTTTTTGGAATACAAAATTGACCAAATTTATTAGGAACGGGGTGAATACAATAGTTTATCAAAAGTTATACACCTCAAATTTAGAAGCTACATAAACTTATGAACGAATGCATCTTAGATATTGAATTCCATGTGTTTGTACCAAATTGCTACCACCACTACACAAGGTACAACTGAATGTAGATAAAAGAAACATCTATCATCAGGTGTTGTCAAGGGTTAAGCATAGATCCGATGCTCGATTTCCGACGAAACACTAGTTCTGTTGACCGCGCGGTCTACCCCTTTGACTGCATCCCATCGGGGGTCCCCCGGTGGGCATATGCCTCCATTTGAGCTTGGTTATGTCATAGGTACATGTGGAAACAAGGATCATCCCATATGATATCAAGTTTCTCTCCGGTTCACGTACGAGGGAGTTCCCCCCTGTACATGCAGAATCTGCCTAAGTGTAGGAACCCCCTGTCCGAGAAGCCGGACACACCTGGGGGGTAGACTTGGATATAAAACCATCTAAAATCACTTTTGTGCATTCCATGTGGACACACACAAGTTTTGGGGCCATTCCCTAGATCTGGTGCTCGATTTCCGATGAAACCCTAGTTCTGTTGACCGCGCGGTCTACCCCTTTGACTGCATCCCATCGGGGGTCCCCCGGTGGGCATATGCCTCCATTTGAGCTTGGTTAGGTCATAGGTACATGTGGAAACAAGGATCATCCCATATGATCTCAAGTTTCTCTCCGGTTCAACTCCGAGGGAGTTCCCCCCTATACATGCAGAATCTGCCTAAGTGTAGGACCCCCTGTCCGAGAAGCCGGACACACCTGGGGGGGGGGTAGCCTTGGATATAAAACCATCTCAAATCACTTTTGTGCATTCCATGTGGACACACACAAGTTTTGGGGCCATTTCCCTACATCCGATGCTCGATTTCCGACGAAACCCTAGTTCTGTTGACCGCGCGGTCTACCCCTTTGACTGCATCCCATCGGGGGTCCCCCGGTGGGCATATGCCTCCATTTGAGCTTGGTTAGGTCATAGGTACATGTGGAAACAAGGATCATCCCATATGATCTCAAGTTTCTCTCCGGTTCAACTCCGAGGGAGTTCCCCCCTATACATGCAGAATCTGCCTAAGTGTAGGAACCCCCTGTCCGAGAAGACGGACACACCTGGGGGGTAAGCTTGGATATAAAACCATATCAAATCACTTTTGTGCATTCCATTTGGACACACACAAGTTTTGGGGCCATTCCCTAGATCTGATGCTCGATTTCCGACGAAACCCTAGTTCTGTTGACCGCGCGGTCTACCCCTTTGACTGCATCCCATCGGGGGTCCCCCGGTGGGCATATGCCTCCATTTGAGCTTGGTTAGGTCATAGGTACATGTGGAAACAAGGATCATCCCATATGATATCAAGTTTATCTCCGGTTCAACTCCGAGGGAGTTCCCCCCTATACATGCAGAATCTGCCTAAGTGTAGGAACCCCCTGTCCGAGAAGCCGGACACACCTGGGGGGTAGCCTTGGATATAAAACCATCTCAAATCACTTTTGTGCATTCCATGTGGACACACACAAGTTTTGGGGCCATTCCCTACATCCGATGCTCGATTTCCGATGAAACCCTAGTTCTGTTGACCGCGCGGTCTACCCCTTTGACTGCATCCCATCGGGGTCTCCGGTGGGCATATGCCTCCATTTGAGCTTGGTTAGGTCATAGGTACATGTGGAAACAAGGATCATCCCATATGATATCAAGTTTATCTCCGGTTCAACTCTGAGGGAGTTCCCCCTATACATGCAGAATCTGCCTAAGTGTAGGAACCCCCTGTCCGAGAAGCCGGACACACCTGGGGGGTAGCCTTGGATATAAAACCATCTAAAATCACATTTGTGCATTCCATGTGGACACACACAAGTTTTGGGGCCATTCCCCACATCCGATGCTCGATTTCCGATGAAACCCTAGTTCTGTTGACCGCGCGGTCTACCCCTTTGACTGCATCCCATCGGGGGTCCCCCGGTGGGCATATGCCTCCATTTGAGCTTGGTTATATCATAGGTACATGTGGAAACAAGGATCATCCCATATGATATCAAGTTTATCTCCGGTTCAACTCCGAGGGAGTTCCCCCCTATACATGCAGAATCTGCCTAAGTGTAGGAACCCCCTGTCCGAGAAGGCGGACACACCTGGGGGGTAGCCTTGGATATAAAACCATCTAAAATCACTTTTGTGCATTACATGTGGACACACACAAGTTTTGGGGCCATTTCCCTAGATCCGATGCTCGATTTCCGACGAAACCCTAGTTCTGTTGACCGCGCGGTCTACCCCTTTGACTGCATCCCATCGGGGGTCCCCCGGTGGGCATATGCCTCCATTTGAGCTTGGTTAGGTCATAGGTACATGTGGAAACAAGGATCATCCCATATGATCTCAAGTTTCTCTCCGGTTCAACTCCGAGGGAGTTCCCCTATACATGCAGACCGCTAAGTGTAGGAACCCCCTGTCCGAGAAGCCGGACACACCTGGGGGGGGGGGTATCCTTGGATATAAAACCATCTAAAATCACTTTTGTGCATTCCATGTGGACACACACAAGTTTTGGGGCCATTTCCCTAGATCCGATGCTCGATTTCCGACGAAACCCTAGTTCTGTTGACCGCGCGGTCTACCCCTTTGACTGCATCCCATCGGGGCTCCCCCGGTGGGCATATGCCTCCATTTGAGCTTGGTTAGGTCATAGGTACATGTGGAAACAAGGATCATCCCATATGATCTCAAGTTTCTCTCCGGTTCAACTCCGAGGGAGTTCCCCCTATACATGCAGAATCTGCCTAAGTGTAGGAACCCCCTGTCCGAGAAGCCGGACACACCTGGGGGGTAGCCTTGGATATAAAACCATCTCAAATCACTTTTGTGCATTCCATGTGGACACACACAAGTTTTGGGGCCATTTCCCTACATCCGATGCTCGATTTCCGACGAAACCCTAGTTAAGATGACCGCGCGGACTACCCCTTTGACTGCATCCCATCGGGGCTCCCCCGGTGGGCATATGCCTCCATTTGAGCTTGGTTAGGTCATAGGTACATGTGGAAACAAGGATCATCCCATATGATCTCAAGTTTCTCTCCGGTTCAACTCCGAGGGAGTTCCCCCCTATACATGCAGAATCTGCCTAAGTGTAGGAACCCCCTGTCCGAGAAGCCGGACACACCTGGGGGGTAGCCTTGGATATAAAACCATCTCAAATCACTTTTGTGCATTCCATGTGGACACACACAAGTTTTGGGGCCATTTCCCTAGATCCGATGCTCGATTTCCGACGAAACCCTAGTTCTGTTGACCGCGCGGTCTACCCCTTTGACTGCATCCCATCGGGGGTCCCCCGGTGGGCATATGCCTCCATTTGAGCTTGGTTAGGTCATAGGTACATGTGGAAACAAGGATCATCCCATATGATCTCAAGTTTCTCTCCGGTTCAACTCCGAGGGAGTTCCCCCCTATACATGCGGGAATGCCTAAGTGTAGGAACCCCCTGTCCGAGAAGCCGGACACACCTGGGGGGTAGCCTTGGATATAAAACCATCTCAAATCACTTTTGTGCATTCCATGTGGACACACACAAGTTTTGGGGCCATTTCCCTACATCCGATGCTCGATTTCCGACGAAACCCTAGTTCTGTTGACCGCGCGGTCTACCCCTTTGACTGCATCCCATCGGGGCTCCCCCGGTGGGCATATGCCTCCATTTGAGCTTGGTTAGGTCATAGGTACATGTGGAAACAAGGATCATCCCATATGATCTCAAGTTTCTCTCCGGTTCAACTCCGAGGGAGTTCCCCCCTATACATGCAGAATCTGCCTAAGTGTAGGAATCCTGCCCTTTTTTCCCGCCCACCCTTTCCCGCTGCTTCTCTCCCGCCCTTTTTTCCCGCCATGATTTCCCGCCAAGTTTTCCCGCCCACCCTTTCCCGCTCATTCTCTCCCGCCAAGTTTTCCCGCCCACCCTTTCCCGCCTATTTTCTCCCGCCAAGTTTTCCCGCCGTTTCAGCCCCTCGTCGGCCTATATATAGCCATGTCTTCTCCACTAACAGCACCAGCAACATTTCTCCCCTCATCACTTCTCTCATCCAACAGCACCACAAAATCCTCTGAGTTGAGCTGCCGCTGAGATGGCTCCTCGTCGTCGTAGCAACACGGGCTTCATCGGCGTTCGCCGGCGGCCTACGGGGCATTTCGCGGCTGAAATCACCGCCGGTGGAACGCGTGTGTGGCTCGGCACCTTCTACACGAAGGAGGCTGATGCCCGCGCATACGACGTTGCGGCTTGGAGGTTTGGCCGGCCGCGCCACGAAATGAACTTCCCGGAGGTCAGGTCTCTGACGGAAGCTCAGAGTCTCTCTACTGAGCCGCTACTTCGCTCACAGGGTGAAGCGCGGCGGTACAGGGCTGGCCAGCGGCGGATTGATACCACCGAGGCGGACGAGCAGTTCATGGCACAGTGGCGCAGAGACCATCCCGGAGACGTCGAGGCAATGCGCGCATTCTGGAAGGACAAGCAGGCGTACAGGAGAGAGAGGAGGGCGGGAAAGCGGCAGAGGAAGGTCGAGGTTGAAGCAGAGTACGCCAAAGGAGAGGCGTCGACATGGGGGGAGAATGATGAACGGTGGTCGTGGAACCTCACAACCACCGCTTCAGAGGACACCCCCAGCGAGGATGAAGATTTCGACTTCTCTGATTAATATGTGTATGTGTCGAGTCCGTGTGTCTTTAAGTGTTTTGGTTCCTGTGTGGGTTTAGTTTCTTTAAGTGTTTTGGTTCCTGTGTGTGGGTGTAGTTCTTTAAGTGTTTCGGTTCGTGTGTGGGTCTAGTACTTTAAGCGCTTTGGTATGTGTGTGGGTCTAGTTATTTAAGTGTTTTGTATCGTGTGTGGGTCTTAAGTTCTTAAATGTATCACTTTTCTCTCCAGTTCACCTCCGAGGGAGTTCCCCCTATACATCCAGAATCTGCCTAAGTGTAGGAACCCCCTGTCCGAGAAGCCGGACACACCTTGGGGGGTATCCTTGGATATCAAACCATCTCAAATCACTTTTGTGCATGCCATGTGGGCACACACAAGTTTTCCAGCGATTCCGACGCTCCGGTGGTCTGTAACTTGGAAAACCCTGGGACGGGGACCCCACAGATCTACCCCTATAGCTATCTCCGTGCGAGGGTTTACCAGTGGACTTTTTTATTTTGTTTGCTTTGTTTAGGACATATGTACATTGAAACTATAGGTTGGGCATACTTTACCATAAAATAGGCTCTGTTTGAGCCATGACGGGGGTTTCTACATACAGATCCTGGATTTTACCAAGTGGTAGCCCATTATGCGGAAATCGTCAACGCCGGGTACATCCAAGGTTAGCCAAACCTTACATCACACGTGTACATATATGTTAGGGGCAGATGCAAGTTTTCCAACAATTCTGACCCTCCGGTGATCTGTATCTTGGAAAACCCTAGGGCGGGACCCCGCAGATCTACCCCTAGGGTTAGGGTTAGGGTTATAGTTAGGGTTAGCAATGTATGTGGAAACCCTAGTGTTAGGGTTAGAGTTAGGGTTAGAGTTAGCGTTAGCAATGTATGTGGAAACCCTAGGGTTAGGGTTAGGGCTAGAGTTAGGGTTAGGGTTAGGGTTAGAGTTAGGGTTAGGGTTAAAGTTAGGAATGTATGCCATCTATGAATTCTTAAAAAATAGAACCATTTTTTACATAATTCATACTAGTAAATAAATAATAGAAACATAATATAAAGTAATATGAGAGAGAGAAAATAAAAATAAAATAAAAAACCCTATATGCCGAGGGTGGCCGTCGGCATAGGGGGGCCATGCCCTATGCCGAGGGTAGCCCTCGGCGTCTGGCTGACGCCGTGAGAGGGCGGTGACGGTGCGGGAGCGAGGGGAGGTGATGGAGACCTCTACGCCGAGGGCCTGGTAGACGCCGAGAGCAGCCCTCGGCGTAGCCACCTCTACGCCGACGGCATCGGTACGCCGACGGTCGTCCTCCGGAGGTGCCCTGGCGAGGCCGTACGCCGACGGCCCCGATAAAAAGCCGTCGGCGTACGTGGTGGCCGTCGGCGTCTAGCTCCATTCCTGTAGTGATATGATATGGCATTATTGTATCATGATATGATATCAGTATCATCTCTATTTCGTAATTTGTTCGTGAGTGTTGTATTTACCAGCTAGCAAAAACTGACTATGCCAATTGTACGCTGGCGTACTGAAACCCTTGCCAGTTTCTAGCCATGGATTTATCGAGGGACTACCACATTCTGGTGGCGAATTTTTTTTAAATAATACACTTTTTAATATTAATTCCAGAAATAATATTCGTTTTTGGCTTATTTCAGAAATAATACACCGTCGGGGTCCGCTAACCCGAGTTTACAAAATCGGGGTCGGCGAACCCGAATTAGCAGAGTCGGGGCAGTGGAACCCGATTTCTAGAAGAGCTCTGCTGCGGCGTGACAATAAAATATAACTCGGGGTAGTGGAACCCGATTTCAATTAATCGGGGTAGGTAAACCCGATTTTAGCTAATCGGGCCAGGTGAACCCGATTGCAATAAATCGGGATTGTTCAACCCGAGCACCAATTTTTCCCGCCTTTTTGCGTTCACACAGTTTCCCGCCCGCCCTTGCCGCCACTCCTTCCCGGCACCCTTCCCGCCAATCGTTGCCGGCACCATCTCCCGCCAGTTTTTCCCGCCACCATCTCCCGCGCTGGTGTCGAAATTTAGCCTATAAAAGCAGGCAGCGCTACTCTGGATTGCACAAGTTCTTGTATCTCTATCTTTGTGCTGTTTGCTCACTGTTAGCCATCATGAGTGTGCCGTGCTCTGACCCGGAGTTTAGGCCGGTGAAGGCGAAGGCTGCAAGTTTGCCCCCGGGTGTGACTGCGGAGCGGTGTTGGTGCGGCCGTCTTGCTAAGGTTAAGCAGGTGGAGGATTTCTCCGACTGGTTCGGGATGAAATTTTTCATGTGTGCGAGCTATGAGCATGATCCACCCCGTAGTTCAGCTTCGTCCTCCACCAGGCCGCCGGTATGTTTGGACATAATTTTATGTTGACATTAATTTATTTATGAATGTGATTTAATGTTATTATTTGTGTTGCAGTCTCCCCCGCCCCTATGCAAATGGTTTCACTGGATAGACACGGAGCAGCCGGATTGGGCGCGTCAGGAGGTTGAGGAGAAACACCGGCGTGCGTGGGCAACGTTCTTTGAGGAGGAGCGTTGGGAAAAGGTTCGTGCTAATGAAAAAGCAGAGCGAGAGAGACAGATACAGAAACTTAGGGCGGAACAAGCTCGTAATCGCGAGGTGAATCAGAAGAGGATGGATGATGAGGCTGCACGTAGGTTTGCAGAGGAAGAGGTGCGCAGGGAGGCTCGTGAAGCAGAAAGGAAGAGACTAAGGGAAAGAGCTGCTGAGGCGCAAGCGGCAGAAGAACGCGGCGACAAGTCTGGAAAATGGCCACGGTGGACGCAGGGAAAGTAGTGTGATGTGTCGTACTAGCCATATCTGCAGAAAGATATCAAAAATTGTTGCATTGTTCAAAGATGATACAAATTAAACCATTGATCACAAAGTTTACAAATTAAAGCATAGTTCATACAAAATTCAAATTAAAACGTAGTTCAGAAATATTACAAATTGTACCATTGTTCAGACTAATATGGTTCACACGTACTACAACTTAAGCATAGTTTATAAATATTACAAATTTTCTACTGTCTCCCTCTAGTTCTTCCCCTCCCACGCCTTCCTCGGTTGCCTCGCCTTCCTCGGTTAGCCGCCGCCGCTGCAGGCTCTTTGGGTAGAAAGTGGGACATAGGGGGTCCCTGTGTCCAAATTGGTTGCAGAGAAAACATTGCCTAGTTGGACCACCCGCTTCTGCTTCATCCATATCATTTCTAATGCGCCTTGTCTCCCGTCGACCTCTATTTGTACGCAATAACCTTGGGTCAGGGATGTACCGCCTTTCATTTGGTATCACCGTAGTAAAATTTCCCACAACTCTGTATCCGACCATCTCGCCGGTCCAGGTGTGCAGCACAGCCTCTTTCGCGTAATATGGAGAGACGAAAGAGATTGAGTCCAGCCCTAGTTGTCTGGTAGCTGCCAGCACATGGGAGCATGGAAGGTGAAGCAACCTCGGTTTGTTGCATGTGCAGCCACACGATGGCCATTCTTCATTTCCAATTCTGACCTCATGTGTTCTCACCGCATTCACACAACCAAACTTGTCGGTTGGTAAGCGCACCTCAAACCTCCTTTCCTGATTACCGATGGCCAGAACAGTGTGTGACATACCCTTCTCCATCTTGACATCCATATATTCCATAATGGCCTTACAGTAAGGAGTGTTTGGATTCTCAAGCATATGCTTCAAAGCCAACTCCCGTCTCTCTTTGAAATAATTCATAGTGCCATATAAAATACCCTCCACAAGGGCTGTCAGCGGCAATGCCCTATTTCCCCTAAGCACGAAGTTGTATGACTCAGCTAGGTTGGTAGTCATCACACCATACCTAGCTCCATGTGTGTCATGCAGCAAAGACCACCTTTCTAATGGCTCGTGCTCTATCCACTCTGCAAAAATTTTAATCCGTCGTCCAGGCCTCCTTCTAGTATTGGGTGGGTCAAATCCAGGCAGGTCACATAGCCCAATAGGATGCGGCTCGGGGCCCTCTGGAACTGTGTACCACTGTGCCACAGGCTGCTGCATGAGCTGCTACTAATGCAGCTCGGGCGGCTAACATCCCGCACATGGTCCTTAGTGAACTCATCCAGCTTGCCGCGGAGAAAAGTGTACTTGCATTCTTGATTACGCTTGCACAACTTCTTGAACAGATTCATAAGACCCTTGCTCCTAAAGCTGCGAGAAGAAATTAGCCCCCGGGTGGCGCATGCACCACCTACTCGCATATCCTGCCATGGCGTCTCTTCATCAGGTCCGGCTTCTACCAGAGTCTTGATAGCCGCAAGTATACCTGCATGCTCGTCATGTAGCACGCACACATTTTCGCGATCTTTCACTATCGATTTTTTAACTGCACGAAGAACCATAACCAGCTAGCGGTGTTCTCGCTCTCAACAAATGCAAATGCGAGAGGCACACATCGATTGTTGCCATCCACTCCAATTGCTGTCGAATCTGTCCCTTGTACCTCCCGGTTAGAAAAGTTCCATCTACACACATCACCGGACGACGGTGCATGAAAGCCTCGATGCATATGCTGAATGCGAAAAACACCACTGTGCGAGAACACGACATTAGGGAACTCAGGTATCACAAAGTCTTGTATGTCCACATGGGTGCCCGGATTCCGGTCCTTCAATGTCTGCAGGAGACGGACGACACCGTCATAAGCATCATAGAAGGTCCCGAATCTGTTCTCCGATCTTGCCGTCTGTTTAGCCCTCCATGCCTTGCCATATTCAATTACATACTTATATTGAAGGTGAACTCTTCTCTGGATGGCTTTAACCCCCATTGCTGTATTCTCTACAATCTCCTTGTAGAACAGGCGAGCAATAAGAGTGGATGTAAGGTTTCGGTGATCCTTCAACATACTCTTAAGGACACATGTGTGCGGCACGAAATCGCTCACCACCCATGTTGTGTCATACTTCGGACAGTACCCATGCACCCTTGATGGACATCTAGCATCGCTGCAGACCACTGTCAAGAATTTCTGACTTGAAACGGTGGTTCTGAATACCCTTTGCGTGTTCATTGCCCACTGAGTGATTGCTTCCTGCAGATGTCTCTTGTCAGCATATCTAGCACCAAGCGAGATGGTGTTCATGCTGTACTCCCAGGCAGAATCGTGCCGATCATCGACTATCATTGCCTCCGACAAATCATGGTTCCAAGAAGAGGGGATCGGATCCGCCTCTTCGTTATCATCTGAAGTATCGGATCCACCGGATTCATCTGAGTCAACCTCATTGTCCACTCCATCCTCGTCTTCCTCGTCCATCATGTTCTGCATCTCTTCTTCTTCTTCGTCCACGCTTTCAAGCTCAACAGTATCGTCATGACCACCTGCATGGCTACTCTGCCGGATTGGAAAGCTGCTGCCGCCCGACATCGAACTTTGACTGCTCGCCTGGATGGAACGCACCCTCGCCTTCTTGGAAATTCACCACCTTCGCCTCGGGAAGCATTAAGGCGATGGGGTGAGTTCCCCTGCGCTGCACGCTTCCAACCGGTGCACCCACCGAGAGGTCCGCTCAATCGGCTTCAACCGCCGGAAAATGCAGATGCGGAGCTGCTCCACAAAGCATGCACACCAACAGTGTATGCTTCGGGATTAAGCCCGAAATTCACGGTCAACCACTCCTTCAACTGACTAACTCGCCATGTTTTTGGGTTTGTCAGATGCAACTCCTCGTACTGAAACTCGCTCAGATCAGCTCCCATCGGAGTTGTTCGGACCGTGCCATGACCGAAGTAAACAACGAATTTTAATCTATCTGACATATCTGCTCACCTATAAAAATTACATACTCGTCAAAAAAATCTAGCACCTACACTCTAAAATAAATAAAAATCTAGCACCTGCACTCCTAAATAAATACTTTCTACCTGAAGCTAACGAACGTAACATGCATTATGATTACACCATCTAATATCAGGGATTAGGGTTTACCCTTGAAGCGTGCCAAACACCTCCGTCAGCAGCTCAGCTCCTCCACCCATAGCAGCTGCACCACCACGCAGCAATAGCAGCACCACCTCCACCAGCTCCACCACCACCAACAGCTCCACCAACACCAACAACACCTCCACCAAAACGCCTCAAAAACTAACCCATCTATAGATCAGCTAATTCTACAGCATTTGGTGGTGAAACTACAACGAATGGCTGGATAAATCGCTCACAAACGAGGAAAAATGGTGCTGGACTGAGAGCTAACGAGAGAGAGAGAGAGACAGAGAGCAGCAAGCTGGAGGAGGAAGAAGATGGTCGAGCAGCGCTGCGTGCGAATTTTATCTGCCGCGCTTCGGGGTCAGTGCGCCCGAACCGCGCGACTCGGGGTCGCCCCACCCGAAATTGCCGCATCGGGATTCCTCTCCCCGACACAGTCTGCCCCTGGCCAGGGGACAGGCCGACACGGGCCTTCGGTGGCCGACAGCCACGCTTCGGGGACGAGCAACCCGAATTTGGCCTGACACGGCAGATTCGCCTCGTCTCGGTCTAGCCGACCCCGATTTTGTAAATTCGGGTTAGCGGACCCCGACGGTGTATTATTTCTGTAATAAGCCAAAAACGAATATTATTTCTGGAATTAATATTAAAAAGTGTATTATTTAAAAAAAAATTCGCCATTCTGGTGTACATTGCATCCTTGTGGTCGTTGACAAGTACTCCATATTTCGGATAGGAGCGGGGGCGAGCGGCACATAGACGCGGAAGAATGCTAGAAATCGATTCGACGGCATAACTACGAGTTTTCGATGGAAATAAGGGGACGCACGGTCGGATGGATCACGCCCGCGGTCCGACCATGCAGCATACTTTTTGCCTCGCGGATTAAATCTCTGTTAATTATTTGGCCACAGCACCCTGGATGTACACTGACAACACATGCAAATAAGAAGCGAAAAAACGCGGAGACGCATCCTTTTCTTTTTTACGTATAAAGCGAAAAGATAGCCTGAAAGAGTGCATGTTGATCGGGGCACGTTTTCGTGAAATTATTATTATTTTCATTTTTTATATTGATCCTAATAAGAACCTTAGTAAAGTGTTTATCTGCCACAACGCACTCAAGGTGTCACTAATTAATCTTGAAGAAGTTCACTTCAGGAATTGAGATGGAAATGGGAAAATATGAATGGTGCGGATTAAGTGTTGAACAGTGTAAAAAAAGTAAAGAGCATCAAAATAAAGAATATGAATATTGCTTGGAGTTTACTGCAGACGAAAGTTTAGACGCATAGAGATACGGTTCATGATGATAATAAATATACCAAGTGGTATCCAAGTAGGCGAGAAACCCTATGATAGTCAAGACTTCTCTTGGTAGGTTCTTTTGACTCCAATGATCCTTTTGCTTGTTACCACAACCCATGGTCGACACAACAATTAAGGTTGTGAGACCAAGTCAAGGTTTTAAACTTAACGGTTGCTCGTACTTCTCGAATTGTACTAGCTCCTGTTTGATATTGGTCGTCTCACTTGGGGTCGTCGATTCACAAGAAGACATGCTCATATCTATGAGATCGCATGATCATGTTGTTTGGGTTTTTAAATTAGACAACAAGCATTAGTCATACATAACAATATTTCTTACATACAATAATTACAACGATAATCACAACTAGATGAAAATAAGATAGACACGTCACATCTCACCAATTCTCTACATCTTTCATGAATTTGACGCTTTATTCGCACATGAGAGGAGAATAGAACAATGATATAATCATAATGTAAACACAATTCATCTCGATATAACCGTAACAAACCACAACAAGAAAAAATATCAAATTCAATACAAACCAAAGTGCGAATAGAATCTTAAACCATCATCTTATAAGTGTGAATCTGTCTCTCTCTCTCTCAAGTACAAGGGAATTATGGATGGGTGAATGATCCGAGGTTGGAGATCTTGGAGAGGATCGATGGAATTCTTCTCCTTCAGATCTCTTCTTCCTCTATTCTCGAATGTTTTGTGGCAGCTGTATTTGTCTTATGTCAATGCCTCATTTACGACAAGTGCTTGTATTGACCTGGAGAAGACGGTGGCATGTGGTACGGGCAGGCTGTACGGCAAGTTGTACCCGTACTGATGCTCGTTAATGCGCTACTGGAGGCTTCGATTCATAAAGTCATCAATTAGAGAATTCCTTGGTTTATCCAATAATCTCAAATTGGCCTTGGATCCTTACAAAAGTGTCCAGCACCTGAAAGTCACATTATAAAACAAGATTTCATTGTTTTCCGATATTGGTGTTAGTTGGACGATGAAAATGAAAGAAACCAATAAAAATCCTCGGTAAAAAGTGTCATTATTTGGAGCTATCAACATCCCCAATCTTAGTTGTTACTCACTTCCGAGTGACAAAGTGATAAAAATAATAACAAAAAATAAAACTTGAATAGAATAACTCACAAGTCGGATGTGATATCCTATTACATCTTCACAAATCTTGCAACCTTAAAAATGATCATAAAATATTTGAATGGTTGCACCAGCTCGCTTTCTAAGAACGTGTAGCTTGCTAGCAAATAAATCTTAGCACCAAAAGCAAGTGCCAAAAAATTTGTTAGGCTTGCGAATCAGATCGCTTAACGCCTCTCTTTTAGTGAGAGTAATTTTTTAGCAAGGGATGCTTTGTCAAATTAAGAGTGCTCAAGTAATTTCGAAGGAGATATAGCATTAGAGTAGCTCATTAACACCCACTTCAAAAAGTGTGACTCTATAACACCTAATCTTTTCCTTGCTTTTGTAGAACTTCAATCCTTTGGTAGTGAGATGATGCTAAGATTTAGTTAGTTTAATAGAGATTGCGTAGGCATTGTTCATAGGTGAATCCAACGTTCAACTACGATGTGGTCCGCCGTAGCCATATCATGATGTTAAGGTACCATGTCATGAAGTTTGATCCAGATGTTTTCAGTTTCTCTTTCTCTAGGAATACATTGAATTTGAACGTGGATGCATGTAGTGTGGGCCATTGATCTGCAACGACATTTGCAAAGATTTTTTTAAAATTTTAGACTATGTTCATGATATTTAGTTCAAGTTAAAATTAATTAATAATGCCATTAAACTTAACATTCCTCATAGTTATTTAACATGATACACGATCCAAATTCACTACACCTAACCTAATAATCACGTGAGATGTAGTTTTAATGGTGAACATCAACATATCAAACATATCATTCATATGACTCATACTAGACTCATCACGCAAATTCATGCGTTGGCAATATTGGCTTACACACATTGTATGTAAACTTAGAACCTATCAGACCCGATCATCATGTGATGCTTCAGAACAACGATCTTTTACAACATTGCACACTTAGGAAGAACACATTTATCTTGGTATTAGTGTGAGTGATCATCTTATAGTTCTACCGTCAGTACTAAGCAAAATAATATGCATAAAAAGACAAACATCACATGCAATTTAATACTACCTCTATCCATAAATAGATGCTAAAAAATTAGTGTATAGATACATTCAAATTTAAATAAATCTTTAGCATATATTTATGGACAGAGTAAGTATGTTATATAGTATAGCCTTTCTTGCACGTGCAGGTAGAGGAGAGTAGCGGCGAGGTGAGTGGCGCGGGACAGGGAAGAAATTGGAGGCCCTCGACCAGGTCCAGTATCTTTAGGAGACTCCTAAAATATTTGGTACTATCAGGGATTCAGGGCTATAGGAGTTCGGCTGTAAACTGCATATCACGTGCAACACATCAGATACGAAATCATTACAGGAGTCAAAATTTCGGCCATTAGGCCACAGCAAATGCAAAGAAGCAAATACAAGCCCTCATTTCCAAGCCTTCCGGCCCCTAAACTGCTTTCCCGAGTGCTTCGCTTTAGTTTTCTTCTCTTGGCGAGAGCGTGCCGCCTTTGCTCTCTTTGCTGCCAGAGGCATCTTCTTCTGGTGTTGTTTCTGCTTATTGCTTGAGCCACCAGTCTATCAGAC
Source organism: Lolium perenne (assembly GCF_019359855.2). Classification (NCBI taxonomy): domain Eukaryota; kingdom Viridiplantae; phylum Streptophyta; class Magnoliopsida; order Poales; family Poaceae; genus Lolium; species Lolium perenne. The sequence continues at coordinate 298,619,756 of NC_067245.2, forward strand.
AGTGAAAATAACATGATCAGGCAGGGAATAAAAGATAATACGGAGTACATAGAAATCCCACAAAGATTTTAAGGCAGTGTATCTGGAAAGGTATGAGATTGGGTTACCTTCTTCTGTTTAATAGCTGCTCTTGCCTGGTATTTTCCTCTATCCTCTCTTCCAGCTTTCACCATCCCTAATCTTTCCTCTTTTGACATCTTTCTTTTGATGTACGCCTGCATAAACAATTTAGGTAGGTTACGTGTCTGTGACTTCGTGTGTATGGTGGGTGGGATGGGGAATTTGGGGTGAGAGGACACCTCAAGCTGCGATGGATCGACGCGCTTCATGCTAAGCTGATCTGAGGATGGAAGCTTGAAGGTTGCTGATCTTGTGTCGCCCTTACTTAGTCCATGTTGAACCAAAGCCTGCCTTGCATCTTGCTTCGCCTGAAACTCAAACACTTTCAGTAAAATGTTCATCTAAAAGCAATTTTAGTCTTGGACAAAAATAAATTCTCTAAAATGTATAGAAGTTCACACAGCTTCAACCACAAGTCTGAGTCACAATGCATAAGAGATACCCTCCCTCCGTCCCACAAAAGATGTCTCAACCATCTTTGCCTAAATTTAGATGTATCTATACACTATCGCATCTACATACATCTAAATTTAGGTATAGTTAAGACATCTTTTGTGGGACGGAGTAGAAAATTGAAGGTCTGAATTATCTGAAATTTGTATACCTTGCGCTCTCTGATGAGCTTAAAATCTTCATCGGAGAAAATTCTACCAGCTTCATCTGTTGAATCCATTGAAGTCTCGGCCTTCTTGGCTCCTGCTAACCTCTTCAGAGTTCGAAGGCTTGCATCGGCAGCATCAAGTTGTCCGATATAATCGCTTAACTTCCTCTTCTGCACTTTAGAACTGCTACTTTTTGACTTATCTTCCTCATCACTGTCCTCAGCCTGGTCAGAATCTTCATTCTCGGAATCATCATTGAGCTCCTCATCGTCATCCTCATCAGATACATCAGTACCACCATCCATGTCAGAGTCGTCTTCAATGTCATCCATATTATCATCACTATCATCCTCATCTACTTCTTCTGTATCATCTTGTTCCCCAGATACTTCCTCTTCCCCTTTATGATCTTCATGTGTTTCAAGTTTGTTTGAGGAAACCTTCAAACTTTGCTGGATGTCATTTGCACATGGCAACACTTCGTCGTCATCAGAATCAAAAGCATCAGACTCATCATCTGAACCTTCCAGTGAAATGTCTTCAGCTAGCAACTCAGCTCCAGGGACATCAGTAGCGATAGTGGTTTCGCCAAATGCTTTTGGCCGAGCTGTTGGATTAATAGGACGACCACGGTCTTTCTTGACTAACAACGAAGGACAGATCTGAATTCAGAATAAAAGAAGGTTTAGCTAAGTGAGATAAAAAACTAAATGCTAAAGCAGAATAGAATCTGCAAGAAGATAACTAACCTCCCTGAATAATGTGATAAGAGATCGAGCAGCAATTGAAACAGCCTTCTCGTGGGACTTTTTGTATAAAACAAGGTCTTGGAGCAGATCCTCATTCATCAGCTGCAGGTTCCAAGGGTATAATCAACTTAGGTAAGTAAAGGGGCCAAGATTATCTCCCCAGGCATCCTGGAACCTGGAAATACAAAGGATGCATGGTATGCAAGACTACATGCATGAAGGAACAGCACCAGTGAAACTTTACAAATTTAAGATCAACAATAATGGCAGACTAAATACCAAAAATGAACTACAGTCCTGTATAACCAAGTTTGTGCATACTCATTTAGTTACATGCTTAAAACCTGTAGTGACACAAGTATCATAATCTTTCAGTATGATGCTCAAGTCAACAACTAATCATTTCAGATTACTGACAAAAATGATCAATTATACTTGATGCTCCCTCAGCTGAAGGGTATGGGGTAGGAAACATATGCGACATGACCAGCATAATAAGTACGTCTAGTGCATTTAATGCAGCACCGAAAGTAACCAAGTAAGAGAACTGAAATTGAGATATCACAGAAGAGCAAATGAAATACCAATGGAATTCGCATGCAGATCTCCCTCACGACATTCAGACCAACAGCAATAGCCTAAAAGAAGCCGAGTATTAGGCATAAGCTCATGTTAGTCAGGAAAACACAACCATTTCAAGTGTTAAATAAGCATCATGCAAACCTCCGGACGGGAACGGTCGTGCACAAATTGATTTACAATCTGCTTGAACAGTGGCTCAACAGCATCAGGAGGCACCTGGAAATGCAACAAATTAATATCATTGTATTTCAAGAATCCAGAGATGAGAAATCATTAGTTACAAAATACAAGGTATAGCGTACAACCATCTCATGGCAAGCCTGTACTGCTGCAGCAAGTAGAGTTGTTACATCTCGTTGATGAGGCTGCATTGCAAAAAAGTAAAACAACGGCCGAATCAGCATAAACAGAACACTTTAGCTATTCAAAAGCTGATACGAGATTAACATAAGTAAAATAATGGCCGAATCAGCATAAACAGAACACTTTAGCTATTCAAAAGCTGATACGAGATTAACATACTCAAGTTTAATAGCATACCTGAACATATCTTTGAAGGTATGGATAGAAGTTCAACAAAACCAAGTGATGCAGACCAATAGTCCTTGATATGACCTTTAACATCGTCATCCTTACCTGCATGTGCAATATTTTTTCTTTTAAACTTGAACAATCGATGTTTACTCAAAACGTGGCAGGAACCTACTCTATGTAAGAGAATACAGCTTCATACTAAAGAACGAAAAGTTGATACGATGGTGAGCATATCAAGTCAGAACAAGCCGAGAAGATGGGAGAATGACAACTAAAGATCTTTAACCGTTTAGATGACATCTAGCTTACACTGAACGTCTAAAGAAACCAATTATAGTTTTTGGACAACCCTTGCAATAATTGGCTTCTTGAATGATTGATGTTTACTCAAAACGTGGCGGGAACCTGAGCTACGTAAGAGCATACAGCTCCATAATGAAGAACGAAATTTTGATACGATGATGAGCATATCAAGTCAGAACAAGCCAAGAAGATCTTTAACAGTTAGAAAACATCTAGCTTACACTGACCATCTAAAGAAGAAATTGTAGTTTTTTACAACACACTTGTAATAATTCGGCACTACACCCATGTAGAATGCATGTTCACAGTTTCACCACTTAATGAGATGAAGAACCCACCTTGCTGTGTACCAAATTTGATCTGACGACTGAGATCTAAGTCCTTATTCTACGGCTTTGAGGGTAGTTTATATTTGGGAAAATATAAAAAAGAGGGTAGTTTATATTCACATGTTGTAACCATACACACTTTGAAGTCAAACATTAGAGGGTGTGACCAATATTAAAAAAAAAAACAAATTGGTAATACTAGGATCATCATGAAATATACTTTCATAATGCCTACTTATTGGTATTTGAGTAACATAATTAAATGATGGGTTACGTATCACCTCCGAGACCTTGTCATTTGTCAACATCCTGGACTTGTATTTCAACATGGAGGGGTTACTAGATATGCACCCATCTAAAGCTTTAGCAACTGGTTAAATCTAATAACTAATGGTTGCCTTGAGAATAAAACGGGTTTCTTGAAAAAACTTGCTGCGAGAAGAATGCGGCCAACCTCAAATCGCTCATTGCATTTCTGTAGCCGGGAGAAGAGCTTCTCAGCAAAACCCTGTAAAGAGCCACCAAGAAGAGTTTCAGCATAACAGAAGGGTATCTCATCAACAGCAAGAAGTGCAGAAAGCACCTCGTTCTAACGTGATAACAGCATGAATAATTATGAGATTACTATACCTGGGGATCCTTTAAGTACGTGAGGGGTGAATAATAATTGGAGCCCGTCTCCTCAGTGGATTTACGCTGTTGCCTTTTCATACTACGCACTACGCGCTCCAATTTTGCCTTCTTTTTTTTCTTACTAGCAGAAGTGCCCTTGTGATTTGCCTGAGGAAACAAATCAAACGAAAGACTTAGTGCATCACAAGAGACAAATGAAAATCATAATATCAAAAGTACTATCAGTAGAGACCCAGTGCAGAAATATCCAAATCACCTTGTAAACATCCTCTTTACTAAGTATAATATTTGGGTTTATATTTGCTTCGTCTTCACTGCTTGATGCATCACTATCATCCTCTTGCTCACCATTTTCATACCCAAGGAGGAACGAGATAGCAGCTGTCATAATCCTACATGTAGTATACAATATTTTAGACAAGAACCAACCAACATAAAACACCTAGTTTTTCGTGGCAACATGTACCTCGACGAAGGATGGAAACAAGCATTGCATATAGCATTTGCGGTGCGGTCATCAAACCAGACCCTTCTACGGTGAAGATCACATAGGATAGTAAAAGCCCTCTTTGCTCTCGACTCTTCCTCACCCTGAGAAATAGGATAATAACTAGATGAGGTGGGAAAAGGGACTTTTAAGTGTATGCTTACCCACCAAATTATTACACCCGGCAATACTAGGCAAATCAAGTGTGAGATGTTGCAAACCTGTACTAATGTAAATAGGATGTTCTGCAGTTTACGATTCTTGGCCTCATCCTTGTGCTTCTGATTCATCCTTCTGATACTGTGTACAATATGTGAAAATGCAAGCTTTTTTACAGCTCGATCTCCAATGACTTGAAGCTCCATAAATAACTCCATTGTGTCTTCCAGATCAACGATCTGAACATGTTAATAAGATCACAAAATTAAATGGATAAGATGCCGAAATAAACAGAACCCTAAGGAGTGTTTCATTCACAGCAAAGACTAAACAAATAAGGCAAAACAAAAAAAAAACTTTCCATCCAGAAAAGAAGTTCTTCATGAAAAGATGGTTCGCTCCATTCACACTGCCCAGCTGAACAAGGATAACTATTACGATGAACCAGTATTTGGCACTACGGAAGACTACAAAACTTTGCTTATGACTATAGCCGATTTAACAGAGCCCGGCACATATATTTTACTCAAAGCTCAAACCCTGGTGAAGCAGCGATGTGATTTTGCATTTTCTAGTCCTCCATGACGAAACAAATAAAATCTGTAGAACAACCATTTCAACCCAGAGTCCTTCAAAATTTGGAAACAACAACCAGGACTTAGGAGTGTAATGGACTCATGGTGTAGTAACATTTCCTAATGTGATTGATATAACAGCAAATTTGGAAGAAAAAGGTTGAAACAAATATCCTCTCGGAACAATGCTGGTTACAGTTCAGGTCAAACTCTATAACTTCCCATGGGGCTCATGAAAATCATATCCTGGCTTCAGTCATTGTATTGCTGTAATATCAGTATGAATGGATCCATTAATAATGAAAATCCCATCAGTCTTCAATTTAATCCAACCAAAGGGTACACATCTTATGTGTGGATTGCAGAAAACAGACAAGGACATTGGACACAACAAACTGATATTTCAAATATACTAGCACGAATCTTCCCACTATATACTAGCGAAAATCTTCTAACATATCATAACCACATGAAACAGAGCCCGCAGCAATCAATTTGAACAATATGTCTGATACCAGTAGCTTACTATTCGTTTCAAGGTGACCAAACCAAACAAAAATGTATCCAGGGACCAACAATTTTAATCAAACAGGAGTCACCTTCCGGTTGACGAGCAGTATGAGCGCCTGCACGAGGTGCACGCGGAGGCCCGAGGGCAGCGCGCGCGCGTTGGTGTCGAGCAGGCCCCCAATCTGGTCGGGCAGATCGGCCAGGTCGTTGGGGTAGAAGGGGGCGACGTGGGCGAGGAAGAGCGCGAGGTCGCCCAGCTCCTTGGCCGTCTCCCCCCCGCCGCCCGAGGAGGACGCGGAGGAGGAGGAGAGCGCGGCCTGCTGCCGGAAGAGGAACACCGAGGACTCGAAGTGGCGGTGCAGCTGGCGGAGCTCCGTCTCGTACCCCTCCGGGTCGCGCTTCATCTTGCCCTGCAGCAGCGGGAGGCTCTGCCGCTCGCCCGCGCCGCCCGTGGCGGAGGCGGACGCCGCCTCCGGCGTGTAGGCTGGGGCGTGCTGCCGCATCGTGCCGCCGGAAATTTGGGTCTGCGCCGCCGGGGATGGTTTGCTCTAAAACCCTAGGACGGTCAGGGTGAGAAGTTTTTCCTCATTTTTTTCTCTGTCGAATAAATACTCTCAGAAGCCGTTGCAATGTGGGCCGATAAGTTTCAGTTTACGTAGCGGTTGCGTAAAGTTATTTTCCGCCACCGGTGTGCTTTTTTTTTTTTTTTTTTTGAGGGAATGCCTTCTGGCTCTTTATTGAATTTTTCGAGAAATAGTTACATCGTCTATTACAAAATGATGAGAAAAAAAAATCCACCCCCAACTAAAGTTTGCTTCCGAAATTAAACTTGTCTTGCGATCTAATGCGCCACCTTATTAGCATCCTAAGACAATGCTTAAACGAGATACCGCTCATAGTACTCGCCTTTCGAAAGCACTTAGCCAAGAGTGTTGAGTACATGCTCCGGATTTTAATTTTTCCATTGCACGCTTCGATCAGCACCAAGAAATCAGACTCGATGCAAACTGAAGACGTGCCCACCTGCTCCTTGGCTTCCGCAATAGCTAACCCTCCCTCCCCCCCCCCCCCCCCTCCCTCTCGGTGTTAATTAAAGAGACCAGAGGGAAGATGCCTTCCTTATATAGCAAAATGGTGTTTAGAAGAGACGGATAGACAATAAGATATAGCGAGCAAATCTATTTCTTCTTTTAGTGTCGTGAACCTTTGCATATCGATCAACTAGATTTCTCAGCCACACTTTTTGTGTGGCTTTGCCAAGTTAGCCTCGGCAAATACGACCAGTAAAGGCCATCCATTGTTTGTTCACAAAGCTGACAAGGAAACTACGGAGTACAATGCCATTGAGTCAGCAAACCCTAGCGATTTAAAAAAACAAAGCTTGAAATAAAAGCATCGTTGAACAATTAAAAATTTGAGGTGAATCCCTCTGGCCAAATGGAGGTCACCCATTGTTTTGCCTCTGCAGATTAAAATGAATCACAAATTATGAAATCATCAACTCTTATCCCTCCCCCATGTCCCTGTTTGTGCCACCACGAAATCGCACCCGCTCAACGAGGATGGAAAATGTCGCAACCCGGTGACCACTGAGAGTCATCACTAGAGTATAGAACCGGCATGCTTCATTGAAGATATGACACATCAATGTAAGAGTACTAGAGATTCAGCATTCCGTCACCCTAATATGATGAATCACAAATATCCACATTCCAAAAATAAGTACCTCGGAAATGCAGAGGCATAAAGTGTGGCAAAAGTTTGAAAAGATATCACTCTACTACATCTATGATTTGGATGTATCTGAGCATGTTTTGAGCATAGATACTACATATCATAATATGTGACAGCTAATATAAAACATAAGGAGTATACATGCGAAAAGTGCTTTTGGAACATGAGCATCAGTGCTCCTGCCAGCTGGAGTCGGTCTCAGCCGTTGCTTTTCCCATTCTGGCCATCGATTAACCGTATCCTTTTCTGTCAGAGACAGTTTCGCTAGTGTATAAGTTCATGTATATGACCAACATATCTGTATTTCCCACGGAGGTGCATTTATTGAGGTACCATGTGGAATGCAACTGTGCCCACAGCACAGAGGTAACGTGCCTCCAAATTCTTACAGCGTGTGATGGGTCGTGTAGTTGTCAATCCTAGGCCTGCAGCATCACAGCTCATAGGTGTCCCGTTGCACATCATCGCACACATCGTGTGGATATATGAACGCAACACGCGTCTCCTACGTATTAACGTATCCAGCTCCTTCCTCCTGTTCACTCTGGCTCACGACGTTTCCAACCGGGCGATTCAAACCTGATCGGTCTGCTGTTTGAGTCAGCGCACGGTAAGAATTTAGGTTGTAGTCTGGCCTACTAGGCTAGCGTGCATAGCGGCGTGATCCATTTAATCCCCGCTGGCCATTTCGGCCCGTTGATCGCAGACAAACAAATAAACTGAATGCAACTTAAATTTAAAAGCAAGTAAAATTTAATATATATTTTATTCATTCAAACATAATTTATATAGAAAATAAAAAATTGAGCTCTAGTTCACCGACGATTTTGATGGACGTGGCTTATGCCGCCAGTCAGCCTTCTACACTTGGTTGCAGCCAGGCGGGCCATGGCACGCGCTCTGTCCGCGGCGCATCCGTGCGGACGCATCAGCTCCCCAAATTGGTGGGTCGATGGCTCGCAGGACGGATCAGCTAGCCTATTTGGATCGTGTGCTGGAGCGTGCGTGACTAGTAAGCCAGTTCGCGCGGATCGTTTCTAACGGCCCAGGACCATTTTGGATCGCCCCGCGTTAGATGCCCTCACCCCAGCTTACATATTAGAAAGCTTGTCGTCATGTCTGATGCGCCATCTTCCTCCATGCTAGTAATCACGCCTACCCCTCCGTATGATCCGCTGCCCGGTGTGCACGAGCTAGGGAAAAAGGATACCGCTGAGGACCTTTCTCGTTCCATCATCACACTTTTTTGTGCAACATGTGTTCACTTTCACCAAAATTCTGATGTTTCTTTGTCGCAGAAAAAGAAAATTGGTTTTGCTTTCACAACAGAAATAATATAATTTTGTTACATTTTGAAATCACTAATGCTACATCTAAAAATTCAAGGAAACACAACCTTTAGTAAAGCATCCAGAAAACCTTCCAACATCTTGTGTCTGCTTTTACAACGAAATTCAAATATTTTTCTTACATTATAAAATCACTAACGCAACATGTGAAAATTCAAGGAAACGCAAAATTTAGCAAATTTTTAGAAAACCTTGCAAAAACTTGTATCTACTTTCATGTTTGCTACATTTTTAAAGCACTTATGTCACATTGTATATTGAAAAATCCGAGGAGACACGATTTCTAGCAAACAACCATAAAAATCTTGCAACAACAAGTCCTTTTTCCACAAAGAAAACTCATACAATTTTTCTTTTTTGTAAAAGCATGAACACAACATTAAAAAAATCCAAGGGTAATTTATAGCAAACGAACAAGAAAACATTGAAATAACTCGAATGTGCTTTTTGCAACAAAACACACATGATTTTACTACTCCCTCCGTCCCATAAAACTTGTCAAAAGTTTGTCTAAATTCGGATGTACTAAAGGTTAGTACATCCGAATTTAGACAAACTTTTGACATATTTTATGGGACAGAGGGAGTACAATTTAAAAGCATGTACGCACCATTAAAAAATACGTGAAACCCTAAACTATTGTTGGAGCACCAATCTCGCTGATTCGGCACCGCTAACCACAAACCCGACTTGATGGAAGGATGTTGGCGCTAGATCGGGCACCCCGAGACATTCCCACTGCTCCATCGTCTACCCATGGTCATCGTAATCGTGGCAACAGAGGGATTGGATGGCGTTGCAAGTAGGCTCAAAGGCTCCATTTGTAACAGGATAGGCACCGACTTGGTTAGCCCATACAACATCGTGTCGATCTAGCGAACACCATAACAAGCGGTCAGCTATATGAAATAGCTGACGAGTAACACTACACGTATAGACACGTTTTACAGAATTTGCTTACGGAATCAGACGTGGCACTGTAGGCAATGTAGAAAACGAGAACGTGCTCCGATTTTCCAGGGAGGAAAAAACAACCCAGCCAACCAATTCACCGCAGGTCAGTCCGTAGAGTTTTTGTAGGCTAATCAGTCCGTAGGTCTAGTGTTATTGATAGCCGACCACTAGTCGTACATGCATGCATTATAACATTTACTCCCTCCGTAAAGAAAAGTATGACGTTTTTGCCATTTTATAGATTAACTCACTTTTATTTGTATCTAGTCTAATTTTAGTGGGTAGATTCACTGTAGGCTACTTCAAAAATACTGCTCCTAGGTCTGTGTGCTAGAAAAAGCTTGCAGGACAGCTGCAGCTTGGTGCGGCGCGAGCAGCCGTTGGCAACTTGGCCAAGCAAAACATGCGTGCATGATGGGGTACAGCGCATGCATGCTACGCTGGGAGGGCCGCGTGCGGCACACTACAGGAATGGCTCGCTGCGCCGACGGCCGTGGCGTACGCCGACGGCCAAATGTCGGGGCCGTCGGCGTACGTCCGGTCCATGGCAGCGGCCCATCTAGCCCCTCGGCGTAGACATACCCTCGGCGTAGAAACGGATACGCCGACGGCCACCCTCGGCGTACTAAAGGCCGTCGGCGTAGCACGAGCATGTGCACCGGTCCCGCTCCGACCGTGACGGCCCGGTCACGGCGTCAGCGAGGCGCCGAGGGCCACCCTCGGCATAGGGCATCACCCACCTATGCCGACGGCCACCCTCGGCATACACTTTTTTTTTCTTTTTTTCTTCTCGATCATTAACTTTATATTATGTTTGTTTTATTTATGTACTAGTATGAATTATGTAAAAATAGTTACTTTTTTAAAGAAAAAAATGGTAGATGGCTTATGCAGATCCCACCGGAGCGTCCGAATCGCTGGAAACTCCTGCTACGGCTCATCCGGGGCCTATTTCATTCCAAACCTATGGTTTCCATGTGCATATGTCCTAAACAAAGCAAAGAAATTAAAAAAATCCATTGGTGAACCCTCGCACGAAAAAAGCTATAGGGGTAGATCTGCAAGGTCCCCGGCCTAGGGTTTCCCAAGATACAGATCACCGGAGCGTCGGAATCGCTTGAAAACTTGCATTTGTCCCTAACATATGTGTACAAGTGTGATGTAAGGTTTGTCTAACCTTGCATGTACCCCGCGTTGACGATTTCCGCATACATGGGCCGACACTTGGTAAAATCCAGGATTTGTATGTGGAAACTCCTGCTACGGCTCATCCTGGGCCTATTTCATTCCAAACCTATGGTTTCCATGTGCATATGTCCTAAACAAAGCAAAGCAAATAAAAAAATCCATTGGTAAACCCTCGCACGGAGAAAGCTATAGGGGTAGATCTGCAGGGTCCCCGCCCTAGGGTTTCCCAAGATACAGATCACCGGAGCGTTGGAATCGCTTGAAAACTTGCATTTGTCCCTAACATATGTGTACAAGTGTGATGTAAGGTTTGTCTAACCTTGCATGTACCCGGCGTTGACGATTTCCGCATACATGGGCCGACACTTGGTAAAATCCAGGATTTGTATGTGGAAACTCCCGCTACGGCTCATCCGGGGCCTATTTCATTCCAAACCTATGGTTTCCATGTGCATATGTCCTAAACAAAGCAAAGCAAATAAAAAAATCCATTGGTAAACCCTCGCACGGAGAAAGCTATAGGGGTAGATCTGCAGGGTCCCCGCCCTAGGGTTTCCCAAGATACAGATCACCGGAGCGTCGGAATCGCTTGAAAACTTGCATTTGTCCCTAACATATGTGTACAAGTGTGATGTAAGGTTTGTCTAACCTTGCATGTACCCGGCGTTGACGATTTCCGCATACATGGGCTAGCACTTGGTGAAATGCAGGATCTGTATGTGGAAACTCCCGCCACGGCTCAAACAGAGCCTATTTTATGGTAAAGTATGCCCAACCTATGGTTTCCATATACATATGTCCTAAACAAACCAAAGCAAGTAAAAAAGTCCATTGGTAAACCCTCACACGGAGAAAGCTATAGGGGTAGATCTGCGGGGTCCCCGCCCTAGGGTTTTTTCAAGATACAGACCATCGGATCGTCGGAATCGCTGGAAAACTTGCATATGCCCATAACATATGTGTACAAGTGTGATGTAAGGTTTGGCTAACCTTGGATGTACCCGTTGTTGACGATTTCCGCATACATGGGCTAACACTTGGTAAAATCCAGGATCTGTATGTGGAAACTCTCGCCACGGCTCAAATGGAGCCTATTTTATGGTGAAGTATGCCCAACCTATGGTTTCCATGTACATATGTCCTAAATAAACCAAAACAAGTAAAAAATTACATTGGTAAACTCTCGCACGGAGGGTAGATCTACGGGGTCCCCGCCCTAGGGTTTCCCAAGATACAGATCACCGGAGCGTCAGAATTGTTGGAAAACTTGCATCTGCCCCTAACATATATGTACAAGTGTGACGCGTCATTTTATGTGCTAAATGTTTTCCGTTTCGCGCGTTGGCGGACGGGTGCACGCGCGCGCCCGGTACGGCCATACCGCATGTCCCGCGGCCCCGTTTTGCGCGATTGGCAAAGCAAACGGAGCCAAAAATCGAGCGGAGCCGCGTGGCGTCATTTTATGTGTCCTAGTAACCACCGCAAAAGACGGAACTGGGATACGGCAATTATCTTGGAGAACCCTTCACGAACAGGGCTATCTCGTCCAGGAGTTCTATGGCTTTTAGGGGAAATGAGTAGGAAACGGCCCGTTTCACCACATAGTTTGTCGGAACGAGGCCATATTTGGCACGTGCGTGGGCCTTAGGATGGGAAGCAAGGCTCCGGTCGCGGATTTCCAATCCGAACCACGGGCGACGGTTTTTCCATTTTCGGGGTGCCGAAAGGGCTTTTTTTTGTGAAGCAGCTACATGGTGCGCATTTCGATATCGCGCGGGACCTCCGCGCGCGGTAGGATACCTCCTACGCACCACCTATCACATGCCATATGCGCGCGGAAGCCATCTCGGGAATCCCACCCGCTTCTGCGGTGCCCCGCCGAATCCGGCCGGAAACTGTCCGGATTTGAACTGGGCGACACTTTCCTTCGCTCAATAAATGGAGGGAAAAATATTTTTAGGTCTAGGACGTGTCATTTTATGTGCTAAATGTTTTCCGTTTCGCGCGTTGGCGGACGGGTGCACGCGCGCGCCGTGCGGCCATACCGCATGTCTTGGCCCGTTTTGCGCGATTGGCAAAGCAAACGGAGCCAAAAATCGAGCGGAGCCCCGTGGCGTCATTTTATGTGTCCTAGTAAACACTGCAAAAGACGGAACTGGGATACGGCAATTATCTTGGAGAACCCTTCACGAACAGGGGCTATCTCGTCAGGAGTTCTATGGCTTTTAGGGGAAATGAGTAGGAAACGGCCCGTTTCACCACATAGTTTGTCGGAACGAGGCCATATTTGGCACGTGCGTGGGCCTTAGGATGGGAAGCAAGGCCCCGGTCGCGGATTTCCAATCCGAACCACGGGCGACGGTTTTTCCATTTTCGGGGTGCCGGAAGGGCTTTTTTTTGTGAAGCAGCTACATGGTGCGCATTTCAGTATCGCGCGGGACCTCCGCGCGGCGGTAGGATACCTCCTACGCACCACCTATCACATGCCATATGCGCGCGGAAGCCATCTGGGAATCCCACCCGCTTCCTGCGGTGCCCCGCCGAATCCGCTGGAAACTGTCCGGATTTGAAATGGGGCGACACTTTCCTTCGCTCAATAAATGGAGGGAAAAATGTTTTTAGGTCTAGGACGCGTCATTTTATGTGCTAAATATTTTCCGTTTCGCGCGTTGGCGGACGGGTGCACGCGCAGCGCCGGTGCGGCCATACCGCATGTCCGACGGCCCGTTTTGCGCAGTTGGCAAAGCAAACGGAGCCAAAAAATCGAGCGGAGCCGCGTGGCGTCATTTTATGTGTCCTAAAAAGGCAGAGTAAAGTAACGGGGGCACCGCCGATGGAGGTCGGTCAAAGGGTAGACCGCGCATTCAATTCAATGTCGACGTGGTAAAAAAGGTAATCCTAGCATATTAGGTCAAAGGGTAGACCTAATATAATATATACTAGTATATTATAGTTAGAAAATAGAATGAAAAAAAAATAACAAAAAAAAATAAACTATGCCGAGGGCTGCCCTAGGCGTATGCGTAGCCCTCGGTGTAGCCAAACCCTAGCATTAACCCCAGGGTCCACCTGGTCGGCCCGGCTAAGCCGAGGGTGGCCCTCGGCGTACGTCCGAGCATCTTTGTAAGCCGAGGGTGGCCCTCGGCGTAGATCCCCATCTCGTTTTTCACCTGGTCGGCTGCGCGTTTTCCTCCACCGCGCCCACATCTCATTTTTCTCCCGCCCGAGCCGCGCGCCGCCGCCTGAGCCCCGCGCCGCCGCCGCACGAGCCACGCGCCGCCCCCTCCTCCCGCCGCCGCTTCCTGCGGCCCGGACCCCTCCTCCCGTCGCCGCCTCCAGCCCGCCTCCTCTGGCCCCCGCCCCCACCTCTCGTCGCCACCTCGTGCCCGCCACCGCAGCCGACGCGCGCGCCGCCTCTGCCCGACGCCGCCCTCCTCGCCCCACCGCCCTCCTCCTGCCGGCCGCCACCTGCCGCTCCTCCCTGCCCGCCTCCCGTCCCCGTCCTCCCTGCCCTCCTCCCGTCCCCATCCTCCCTGACCTCCTCCCGTCCCCATCCTCCTCGCCCCCCCCCCCACCACCCCTCGCCGCCCACCTGCTCGCCCTAGCCTCCTCAAAGCCCCGGCCCTCCTCCCGGCGCCGCCATCCTCGGCACCCTCCCGGTGCCGGGTATGGTAAGCAATTGGCTTTTTTTCATTTTTGTATTCCTTTAATTGTTGTAATAGAAATTGAAGTATTTGAAATTTGGAAATGTGTAGTTGAAATTTGGAAAGAAATAGAAGCGCAAATGTGTAGTTGAAATTTGGAAAGAAATAGAAGCGCAAATTGAAATTTGGAAACAAATAGAGCGCAAATTGTTGTAATGAGGGACATTTGGAAAGAAATAGAAACGTGTAGTTGAAATTGAAATGCTATGTTTAATAATGTAAATAGAAATGCAAATGTGAATTTCTTCTAATAATATGTATTTGTAATAGGCCAGGCCGTGACCGCCTCGTCTTGAGCACCCCGGCGTGACGATCCCGGATCTTGACGCGCTTCTCGACGGCCGCCGACATCGACACTCGATTGTTCGACTACTTCCTCTACAGCCGAGGGTGAGCAAAATTTCCAACTTCTTCTCCGCATTTTATTTATGTCACTAGATTCATTTTCCAAGTCAAGTTGCGTAACCTAGGTGTCACTTCCCGTCCTCAAGCGTTACGCGGATAAATATGCATTAGTGGTCGGCATATTTTCAACCGTAACGCTTGCGGCATTTACGGGACAGTCGGCGGATCCGTAGTTGGGTACGTTCTCCATGCTACTGCTCCGGTCCGAGTCAGGATTTCGGCAGCGCTCACCGTTGTTCTCCGGATGCACATCCTCTTGTCTTTTGGCGAGACGTGTATCGGGAGAGCAGCGGGGAGGTGCCGCCAAATTTTGACTCGGACCGGGTAGAGCATGGAGAACGTACTCAATCTACGGATCCGGCGGCTGCTAGGAGCCCACCTAGTATTGATGTAGGATGATGCATTCGTTTTGCCTGTTATCAAAATTATACTATGATGCATGTTCCTATGTGATATAAATTCTATGATTGTCGTTTGGGTTCCAATAGAGCAGAGGATGGCTGCTAATGGATGGATGTACACCGGACGTGTTAGTGCGACTAATAAAACAGGATGAGTGGATAAGGAAGACTTGGCATTTAGTGAAGGAGTTGGCGCGTGGTACAAAACAGAAGGTTCAGCCACTTTGCCCGTGCAATCGTTGCTTGAAGCATCACCGTCGTGGAAAGGATGACATGTTTAAACACCTTACGCAATATGGGTATATGCCTCGTTACGTCACGCAGATCGACTTTGATGAGCACGAACGTGACGAGAGGTGAGGTGATGCGGCAGCGGCTCAATGGCAATGAGTACGATGGGGTTAGAGACTTTCTAGATGATCTTGTCGATGCCCACATGCCGTAGTCGCCACCTTCACGGGAGGAACCGCGAACCGGAGGAACCTCCGTAACCGGAGGAACCAGAGCCAGCCGCGAAGGCCTTCTATGATATGATAGCCGCTGCTAAGACGCCTCTGTACGATGGCGCCGAGATTTCTCAGCTCGATGCCATCTCCCAATGTCTAGCCGACAAGACCCGGTACAACACCACCCGTGACGGCTTCGAAGCAAGTCTGAAAACAAGCTGGTAACATGTTGCCCAAAGGGCATTGTCCGCCTAAAAGCCCGCACGAGACGAGGCAACTCATGTCGGCGCTCAACATGGATTATCAAAGGATAGACTGTTGTGAAAATGGCTGTGTTCTCTTTTGGAAACAGCTTTGCGGAGGACAAATCTTGTCCCATTTGTAAGGCCTCTAGGTATGAAGAGGTAACGGGAAAGGATGGTCGGGTGAGGCGGTCAAAGATCGCAAAGTCGATTCTTCGGTATCTCCCATTCATAAAAAGAATCCAGCGGCTTTACTTGATCGAGGAGACCGCCAAACAGATGACGTGGCACAAGATGGGGACTCGAATAAAGGACAATCAGGCGGACGAAGATGGGACATCCATCCGATGGCAATGCATGGAAGAACTTTGATAGAAAATACCCCCATAGGGCAGCAGATGCTCGGAATGTCGAGAATTGCGATAGCTACGGATGGCTTCAATCCATATGGTATGTCGAATTCCAATTACGGTTGTTGGCCCGTGTTTGTAATTCTGCTCAATCTCCCTCCCGGAGTCCTAATGACGAGGAAGACCATGTTTACGTCGCTGATCATTCCAGGGCCCCATTACCCGGGAAGAACTTGAGTGTCTACATGCAGCCGATTGTGGAAGATTTGAACCACTCTTGGCACCACGGGACGTTGACGTACGACCGAGCATCGAAGACAAACTTACGCATGAAAGTTTGGTTGCGGTATACCATGCATGACATGCCCGGGTACGCCCTAACATGCGGATGGTGTACGGTGGTAAATGGCCATGCCAGTGTGCGAGCATCGACTTGAGGTCCTTTGGCTAAATACGGGTCGCAAGTATGTTGCGTTTGACACGAATCGGCAGTACCTCAAACGGAGGCATCCGTTCAGAGAAGACAAAAAGAACTTCAAGAAAGGCAAAGTTGTGCATGAAGTAACAGAGGTGCCAAAGTTCGATGGTATAGCTGTTGATGCCGAGCTACGTGCTCTCGTGCAGCGGCATCGGAAGCTGGCCATCAATTTGAGGGATATGGTGTAACGCACAACCGGACTCACGAGGCAGCCTTAACGAAGCTCGAGTATTACAAGGACCTCGAACTTCCCCATAACATCGATGTGATGCACACCGTAAAGAATGTCGCGGAGTCCTTATTTCACACGTGCCTAAACATTCCCGGGAAGTCAAAGGATAATGTCAAGGCTAGAGTCGATGTTGAGAAGCTACGTGATAGGAAGAAATTACACATGCAACGTCCTACCGGCCGTCGAAAGAATTGGTTCAAGCCGCATGCCGACTTCGCCTTGATTCCATCCAAAAGAAGGAGGCATTCAAGTGGCTAAAATACGTTGTGATGTTCCCCGATGGTTATTGTTCGAATATGAGCAAGAGAGTCAATCTTTCGACGGGAAAAGTCACCGGGCTCAAGAGTCACGACTATCATATATGGATTGAGCGGCCGATGCCGGTGATGCTTCGAGGGTATCTCCCGAGAAAATATGGCGAGTGCTCGCGGAGTTGAGCCATTTCTTCCGCACGCTCTGTGCTAAGCGAGATATGTCCTAAGGTTATTGAGAAGCTGCAAGTTCAAGTGCCGGAGTTGCTATGCAATTTGGAGATGATCTTTCCGCCGGGCTTCTTTACTCCGATGGCACATCTCATTGTGCACCTCGCAAACGAGGCACTCTTGGGTGGCCCAAAGGCGATTTCGGTGGCGCTTTGTATTGAGAGAGAGTTCAAGTATATTCGGAAGATAACTGGAAACAAAGCCAAGATTGAAGCATGCATAGCTGAGGCAACGTGCCTTCGGGAGATGGCGGATGCCGCAACAACGTACTATCCTCGATGAAGTTCCCACTCTGCATAACCCGGTCTCTCGTTACAATGTCGACGTGCCCATGAATGACCCCAAGCTTCAACTATTCCAATGTCCGGTGGCAAGGCTGGTAAAGGACAAAAATATAGATTGGAGAGGGAAGAGAAGGATTGCATAATGCTCTATGTGCTTATGAACATGAAGGAAGTGGTGGGGGGGACGACGACGATGGCGGTCACGATTTCATTAGGTAACATGGTGTAATGCTTATTGTATCTAGTTTCGATCACCTACACTCAACTCGGTCTAATGCTTATTGTATCCTTTCAGCGAATTCACGGATGAACAGTGGTGGCTTCAGCGCGATCCCACAGCGCGGAGTTGGAGACTCTCTTGAAAGAGGGTGCTCCCGAAGTAAAAATAAACTTTGTGTCTTGGTTCATGAAAAAAGTAATGTCTAAGCTGTCCCTCTTACCTACCAATATGTGACTTGTCCCTGTTATTCCACGTAACTAATGCACACAACAAATTTGAACCGTGCTTGTAGGGAGCTGATGCAAACGTTGAGATGACAGATGAGTTGAGATGTGTTTCCCAAGGTTGTAACCGTGACGTCATGAAGTATGAGAAGTATGACGTGAATGGGTTTCGATTCCATACAGAGACACACCAGAAGGGCCGGGCGAATCCAAAAACGATAAATACTGGTGTCTTCACTAAAGGATCCGATACCTTTGATTACTACGGGAGGTTAGAGAATGTATACGAGCTGACCTTCAATCGTACAAACAAACAACTCAATCTCGTTGTGTTCAAGTGTCATTGGTTCGACCCAAGAGGTGGACAGAGAATTACCAAGTCCATTGGGTTAGTTGAAGTTAAGCCTTCCACCACCTATACCGGAGCCGATGTCTATATTGTTGCTCACCAAGCCAAGCAAGTTTATTATTTGCCGTACCCATGCCAGAAAGCGGCCCTCAACGGCTGGGAAGTCGTGTTCCAGGTATCGCCACATGGTAACCTACCGATTCCCTCCGAGGACGATTACAACAACATTGACCCTGTAACATACGAGGGAATTTTCTATCAAGAGGAAGAGGACTTCGGGCACTTTGAGTTAAAATGTGTTCTTGAAGAGGACCTCGGGAGTCAGTGGTGGATCTAAAGGACATAGATATGCTCGAGAAGTTACAAGTGGAAGATGATAGCGATGATGAGCCTCCACCCGTCTATCAAAATCCAACTTACTACTCAAAAGATAGTGATAGTGATAGTGGCAAGGAGAAACAAAATGAGATTGACGATGAGATTGATGACGGCTGGTGAGGGTCTTTTATGTGTTTATATTTCAACATGCTTCTTATTTGTTTAGTATCTTTATGCTTAGTATTTATATTTTTTTCAACATGCTTCTTTATTGTTTAGTATCTTTATGCTTAGTATTTATATATTTTTGAACATGCTTCTTAATTGTTTAGTGTCTTTATGCTTACTATTTATATATTTTTCAACATGCTTCTTAATTGTTTTCTCTTTCTCAATGCAGGTGATTGAACAATATGAGCGGCGGCAAGGAGGACTCGTCGAGCTTGCTTAAGAAGATGCAACAACGCAAGAACAATGTTAGAAGGAGTGAGAGGGAACCGCGTCGCAATCCGCGTTACGAGGACGGCGCGGTAGGAGGAGGAGGACGAGGACGAGGACGAGGACGGGGACGAGGTGGTGGAGCTGGAGGTGGCTTGGGAGGAGGTGGAGGTGGAGGTGGAGGTGGAGGTGGAGGTGGCTGGGGAGGACCGGACTTTGAGCCACCACCCTCGGCTCGTGCGACGTTGCTTCCGGTTCTTTTTGGAGGGGACGTCTAGAGAGGAGGCGGAGACGGAGTCTAGAGCCGAGGAGGACTCTAGCCGCGGGTTTGAGACTCCGGAGGAGGATGGGCGGCCGAAGGCACTGAAGATTCGTGGGGAAGCGAGAGTCCCCGACGAGAGGAAGGAGCCTAAGACCCATGAGGCGAAGACCCTTATTATTCCTGCTGGCCCTGAGTAAGTGTACTAATTTGGCAATTTCGATTTTCATGTACTAATGTTTGATTTTCATGTGCTAATGTTTGATTTTCATGTGCGGCAATTGGATATTTCCTCCGGGGTCAAGGGGCGCCTGCCTAGCGGCATGATTGGAGCTTTGCTTAGGAAGTTACGGCCGGGCAAGTACTATCCCTCGTCACTTGTCCCGGTGGCGAGAAGAAGCTAGCCACTACTTGGACGGACTACGAGAGTGCCCCCGGCGTAGGCTTCCCGACGGCGAGGCCGTGATGAGAAAGTTTTGGGTAAGACATATTTTCTCGAGCTTCGTTCATATTTGATGACCCCAATGTTCTAACTCATGAATCTCACAATTGTTTTTGCATGATTGAAGTGTTTTTATCGTGTGGCGCCCGAGGTTGAGGAGACGGCCGCGAACAAGACTTTGCGGGCGACTTGTGAGAGGTTGACACCGCAGTGTGGTACAACCAAAGGATCACGTCCGCGGGTCACTTACGGGCAGAGAGAGGCGAGAGGGTTCATAAGCCGGACATTGTCGGTAAGAATGCTAAGGCCGAGTACGAGATGACGGTGGAGGACTACATGTCGGTGAGTAAAATGTCAATGAGATTCTACATTGCTACTAAGTTGCGATTGCATTAGATTGAGTTGAGTATTGCATTTTCAGGTTATCCCCGATTGGGCCGAGCCGC
Organism: Lolium perenne; assembly: GCF_019359855.2. Taxonomy (NCBI): domain Eukaryota; kingdom Viridiplantae; phylum Streptophyta; class Magnoliopsida; order Poales; family Poaceae; genus Lolium; species Lolium perenne. Next base: position 298,640,284 of record NC_067245.2, read on the forward strand.
ATGCCGAGGCATGGGAGGAGATGGTTAGGACGAGGTGGCTCAAGATGGACGAGGACTTTGCGGCCGTGGCGAGGCGGAACGCGGAGAACCGAGGCGACGGTGGCACACACCGTGGGGAAACCTCGGCTACGAGCGCTACAAGGGGAAGACGGTATGTATACATTTTATTTTCCTTCGGGTTCAAAGTTGGTACTCACAACATTTCCTTTCGCGATGCGAGAGGGCGCGTTAGGACCCGAGGAGGAGATGTCGACCTCGAGATATAGAACAAGAGGCGGCTTTAGAAGCCCGATCTCTCTGAGACACAGCCCTCGCTCCCTCAGTACTTCGGCACCTACGGCGAGGACGTCGAGAACTACTGCGAGGAGGTGAGGCATCGTCACCCGGCGGTCGATGACCCCATGAGCGCGGAGGTCGACGCGGAGGCGTTGGTCCTGTCGTCCGGAGGGTTGCCGCATGGCCGTCTTGCCATGCTGAACAAGGCCGTCAAGCATACCCTCACCACGACCTTCACGCGTCTCAAGGCGGGACTCACCAAGGACAGCCCCCCTCTCCCGCCTCGTCGCCGGGCTCGGCAACAACCCGCATACGACGTAAGTTTCCCTCATTTCCATCCTCTTTCCGACTTTCGTTCATACATTGCTAAGTGCTAACGAGACATGAATTTGTGAAATTGTAGCCTGACTTCGAGGCGGCCTACGTGGCCGCTCATCAAGAATATCAGGTGGCCTTCAACCAACACCAGCAGTTCATGGAGTACATGGCATATATACATGTAAGTTCCAACCTTTGTTTTCGCAAATGATGACAAGTCCCACTTTCCCCTAGTTTGATGCTTCATTTACGCAAAGACCGACATGTAAACTATCTTGCGGGCGTCGTTTGTGGCCAATCAAATCGACAGACAATGGATTTAGGGCCGATGCCTCCCTTTCCGGGGCCGGCGCCAAACATGCCATCGAAGGAAAATTTCGCTGCGGAGTACTATGGGAGAACAACGGTAAGTTCTTCGCCAAACCGAATACTACGGCTTTCCTTTGCCTCGCAAATTGCTAACATTTCGGGAACATGTGTGTAGGGAACGGGATGTTCCGGAAACCAGGGTGGTGGGAGGGACATGACACCGGTTCATGATGGTGGTCCTTCTCCCGGTGCTACACCCGGTACTTCTCCCGGTACTTCTCCCGGTCCTTCTCCCGGTGGTTCTTCCGCAGCTTCTACCGGAAGGAATCGGCCCGGGCCGGTGTCTAGCGGCGACGAGCTCCTCTAGTAGTCCCATGTATCTTATGCACACTATGGCACCATGCATGTATGCACACTATGGCACTATGTATGCATCCTATGTCACTATGACACTATGTATGCAACCTATGGCACTATGACACTATGTATGCACTTGATGTTATATGTATTTGCACTTCATGCCTATGAATTTCATGTGAATTATATGTGCTTGTGTATCCTGCCAAATCTGGAAAACGCGCGAAACAGCAAAAAACGCAAAAAATGTACCAAATGGTACCCTCTATGCCGACGGGTTCCCCCTCGGGGTAGCTCCCAGGATCCCCCAGGGCGCGCCACGCGTCCAGAAATGGACCAAATGGTCGAGCCTACGCCGACGGGGAGGCCCTCGGGGTAGCGGCCGTCGCCCAGGGACGCCCAGGCCGCGCCACGCGTCCAAGTACGCCGACGGGGAGGCGCTCGGCGTATCGGCGCCAGGATCGCCCAGGCCGCGCCACGTGTGGCGGTACGCCGACGGTGAGGCCGTCGGCATATCGAGAGGCAGAGCGACCGGGCGGCGCCACGCGTCCAACTACGCCGACGGGGAGGCCCTCGGCGTATCGAGCGCCAAGGTCGACCAGGGCTCGCCACGCGTCCCCGTACGCCGACGGTGCGGCGCTCGGCGTAGCCGTAACGGCCGTCACCTTGACGGTGCCGGTTAGCGACCTGCGCCGACGGCCACTACGCCGACGGGTGGAGCCAGCCGTCGGCCCACTCCGTCTACGCCGACGGGCGGAGCTACGCCGAGGGCCAAGTGGCATGCGCCGAGGCCCACCTTCCCCGAGGAGCTACGCCGAGGGGCCCCGTCGGCGTAGTGTACGCCGAGGGCGAGGCGGTGATACGCCGAGGGCTGGAGGCCGTCGGCATCTTGGCAGATTCCTGTAGTGGCAGTTGCCGGTTGACCTGCTCGAGCACGGAAGGAGCGCAACTACGCTCGGGGCGTGTTGTATTTCTGTTTTTGACAGCGTCCGTATGTGCTAGAAATACCGATGGCACAGTTACCAACACAGAAATGAGCCAATCACACAGCTACACATGGCGGGAGCACTGGTGCCCATGTGCACCAAATCCCCTTCCGTATACACGATAAATTATAAGAAGTTCTAAAATGTGCGAGAACCAAACAACACCCCTGATTCCCTGAAAGCGATCCAACGAACCGTGGCATGGGCCAGAACAGGACCATGAGCATGCGTGGTGCGTGACATGCAGTTAATGGGTGCTCTCTTTATTTCAGCACGCAAATCTCTCTCTGAAGATGGGATTAATGCACTGTCGTGTTAGAGAGCAATCCCCAAATTTGAAACCTTGGCCCTGTCTATCCCGGCCTCCGTTGTTCGTTCGTTTCGTCGGGGCGTGGCGTGGTGTGCCGGCGGGTGCGGCGGTGCTGCGCACGGACGTGTCTAGCCGAAGACAGATCAGAGGTGACGTCCCAACTCCCACACAGCGGCTTCCCTTGCGGAGGGAGCTCCGAACAAGCAGAACCAGACATGTGCCTGCACTGCGCAGTTGTGACGACTCGATCGCCCGACGAACACGCGCCAGCGCCCAGCGGCAGAGGGTGCGCGGTCGTCGTCGCCGGCACATGCCTCCGGACTCCGCTGCTCATTCCATCCATTCCCACGTACGGACCATTTCTTTTGGCGTGGCGACGCGCCACAGGTTCCGTTTGGTGCCAACTGCCAAGCGAGAGGTCTCGCGCCGTCGCCGTCGACCGCCAGTGACCACCGCCGCGAGATGATCACCCTGCCGGGCAGCGACCCGCGAGCTCGAATTCTGTACTCTCTTAACGTGCATGCATACGCGCACGTCGCCGTCGCCTTTGATTGATCGATTCCCTCCAGAGTCCTGGCCGACGATGGCTTGTGCCCTACCTTCGTTCGTCCGGTGCCTTGCGACGCACCCCAGGAGCTGCGTGCCTCAGAGCATCCCCACTCGTTGACGCTCCCCACGCCAAAATCCGGACGAAACAACCGCCGGATTGGACGAAAATAAGTCGTGGGGAGTACCGTATTTCCAGTCGTCCACCCGGAGTTCGGCGGATAGAGTTTAAATTCAAACAAATCGCCGTCCCGCGCTACAAGTACGGCCAGTTGATCGGCAAAAGGAGCAAAAGGATCAGCCACAGATCGGCGATCGGAGGGAAATTACACCGAGACAGGCTCGTCGGCAGTCCCGGCCGGCACGGCGGTGTCCGACGGACCAGTTTCCTCACACGTCGTGGCCGAAGCGGCTGCGGCGGCCGACGATGAAGCAGCGGCAGTGGACGTCGAAGCAGCCGCAGTCGACGAGGTAGATGGTGAGGCAGACGAGGTAGGAGCCGGCGGAGACGACGAAGGACTGGCCGGAGTGGCTCGGAGGATGTCGCTGCGGTGGCCCTGGTACCAATTCCTCGTCTCCTCGTCCATCAGTTCCATGTCGCCGCCGCCCATGAGGAACGCCAAGTCTGTGTTCCTCTTCTTCGCCGCTGCCGTCGTCTTCAGCAGGGCGATCCGGACGCCTTGGTTGGCGAGCATCTCCCGCCACCTGCCGTCGAACTTGTCGTTCCTCCCGTCGGCGTGCGACCTCAAGTCGGCCCAGCACTTGTCGATCGACGCCTGTATCCTGTCGGCGGGATTGCCCGTCTTTTTGAGCTCTTTGAGCTTCTTACGGCCGAGTTCGGGCGCCCTTCCGCCGCGCTTGCCGCCGGAGCGTCGGGGTTGTACTGCTCGGTCTTGCTCTTCGAGAGGGTCGTGCGGACTTCCTTCCACTTCTCGCAGTTCTCGAGGCGGGCGTAGACGTTGAGGAACTTGAACTGCAGGCCGGTGTCGTCCGTGTACATGTCCAAAGCTCGGCGCAGCTGGGGAAAAAAGAGCACGGCGATACGGGTCAGCTAACGACGATGTACCTCGGTGATGCAGGGTCGACGGAGCATACCTTTTGCTCCAAGTCGTGGCCGCTGATCGGCCGTTTGTCGCACTCCTCCTGTATGCCGTGCCATTTGCTGCACGCCGTCTGCATGAGCCCCCAATGGGTGGCCATTGCCTTGTCTCCCCGGAACACGTTCATGTTCGTCTTGTTGAAGTAGGGATCGACGAGTTTGCGCTCCTCGTACGCCTGCTTCACTCGAAGCCAATATGTGTCGAACGACTGATTGGCCCCGATTATGCCGTTCATGGACACGGTCTTCCAAGCTTCGGCGAGGCACTCCTCTTCCTTCGGCGTCCATTTGATACGCGGTTCGGCAGGCGGCGAGTCCTTCTTCCTCTTCTTCTTCCCCTTCGACAGGTTGGCGGCGGCTTGTGTTGGCTCTTCTTCTTCCTCGTCTTCTTCTTCGACGGCTTGGCTTCCGTCGGCAACATCCTCCCGATGCTCGTTGCGCGCCGCCACAGCGGCCGTCGCCCTCTGCTCCTCTTGCGTGAAGAACCCCGGACACGCAGCGGCGGCGGCCACGAAAAACCCCGGGCTCGCAGCGGCGGCGGCGGAGCCGGAGGTGATCATCTCGTGGATCTCCTCTTCGTTCGGCGCCGCCATCGCACCGAACGCGAGCGGCCCTCGTCGCATGGCCGGCGAGGTGCCCTCGAACTGGCCGCCGCCGCCGACGTCAAGCTCGGGCGGCGACGGCGTGTACCTGGACGGTTGGACGTAGGCGTCCTCTTGGAACACGGCAGTCGGCGACGGCGAGTACAGCGAAGGGGAGAAGGACGACGGGGAACTGGTTGTACCTTGCGTCGGCCATTGGCCGGGGAACATGCTGCCGCCGCCCATGGCCATGCTGATCATCCTCGCTTGTTCGTCCTGGGCCGCCGCCGCCCTCTTGGCGGCGGCTTTTTTCACCCTCTCCGCCCTGCCGCTTGTTTCCACCTCGCGCCGTTTCTCGTCCGCCGCCCACTCGGCGTTCGACATGCTCGGCGGCTTCGTCTTCTTCGCCCGCATCTTCCTCGCCGGCGCCTTCGGCGGCATTTTGGTGGACGAGAGGACGAGGAGGAGAGTGGTGGTGGACGAGAAGACGCCGCCGGGAACTGGAGCTGGAAGACGAGGAGATTGGGGAATTTCGGCGGGAGAGAATGGGGATATGCAAGCAAATTGGAGGGAATGGGGATATGCAAGCAAATTGGAGGGAAAATCGACAGGATTTGGTTTTCTAGTCGCCGACTACGCGGGTCCACACGATGTTTCGCGCCAAAATCTTCCGTCCGGAGTCCCCGAGCGCGCCCCGGGGGGCCGGGGATGGCGTGGGCTCGCCGGATGGATGAAGGGCCAAATCCGGACGAAAACGAGGAACCGGGGGTGCGACTGGGCCGAATTTCGCCGTCCGGATGGAAAAAACGTCGCTCGGGGGCCTCGTCGGGGGCACGAGTGGAGATGCTCTCATGGTTTCCACGCCACTTTCTGGCTGAAACCGAAGCTTGGCCTTATTTTTCCTCCATCTCTCGCGCGCGCGTGCTTTATGGCGACCACATCGAGGTGGTGCATACTCGTCGATCGGTCCTTTCTTTTGGGGGTTTGAATGGTGCGCAGATTAACCGGCCGACACCTCTTGTTACACTTACTCTCTGAAACTTTTGGTGCCGCGCGCATCTTCAGACAAGTCTCGGCCCGGCACCACTTTGCCCCAATCCATTAATCGAGAAGTGGAACTTGCTAGTTCTTAGTTAGCTGAGAACTAACTTCGTGCTAAATCAAATCATATATTATTTAATTTGCATTGTGATTCGTGTTAGTTATGAGTTGCAATAGAGATTTGGTGACATCATTCGACTGAGCACGAAATTAGTTCTCATTCTCATTCGATTGAGAAATAGTGACAAGTCTGTTGACAAACAAAGTTTTCGACAAAGAAGAAGGGAAGTACTCCACTTTTTCAACTTAGTTGTTGCAGCCTAGCTTGGTCAGATTGCACATATATTTAGATGCGTTACAGCGTGTAGGTTTGGTCGTTTTGGAATTTTTTTTTTCGAAAACCAATTTAAAATGAAGGGAGTACAACATAAGCCTACTCTCGGGTAAATAGCCACTGTGCGACGTCATTGAGGCGAATTGTCCACGAACCGACATCGTTGGTTGAAATAGCTCCCGTGAGACGTATTTGAGCACTGTAATTAGCACAGGCAAGCCAAATACCTAAAACTGCTGGTTGGGTTATGTGCTCTGATGGGTAGGTTCCACTTAGTTTCCATGTCTCGCCCAACTGCCCCCGCCCTTGCTCGGCTACCGTCGCCGCCATGTGCCTCTTCTTCGACAGCAGCATCGTTTTCTTCTCGGCGGCGGTGGAGCGCCATTCTCGGTGGCGGCGGAGCATTCACGTGAGTAACTTCGCAATCCTAGTCTCGTTTCATTCCCAGTCTCTAATTTGGATTGATCTGTGGCCTCACGTTTTGTTTCCCCGCCGATTTGACATCTAGATTGAGAGGTGCGCGTGGGCGGGTTGAATGAGATGGAGGGAGGAGATAGTAGTTCAAATCGGTAATGCGACCTCTTCTAGCTGTTTTTAAATTCAATTTGGGCCTCATCCCCATTGCACAATTCACTCACTGTTGTTGCTCACCACTGACAAACAGGGGAGATTCTACGCCTGCTTTTGCGATTAGAGTATAATCCTTTCCGTGTAAGGCCAGACTAGGTGGTGGCAGCGTCCGAGATATTGAGAGAGATACAACAATGGTATTGGACGTAGAATTTGCATATATTTATCCACGTGAGCTATAGAGCATGGAGGAGAATGCGGTGAAGAATTTGGTGGAGAGAGTTGGGGAGAGTATTCTTTGAGGGTCCAGAGCAAGAGGTTTCACTGCTACGACACGACAATTGGAAGGGTGAATATGTGAGAACTGAGGATGGAGAATAAATGGTTGCTGAAATTGATCAACAAGAAGGCTGGGCAAGCAAACTTGTCGATGTTGAGCACGCTGAGGCCTCCAAGCTTCTTTGCGCGACAAACCCTCTCCCAACCGACCTTGCAATTCCCTCCCGAGGTTTTGCCGAAGCCAGCCAAAGCTAGGCTCTCTCAACTCTGTTGATGTTGTTGATAGTGCCTGGGTGCACATGAAGAGGTGTTCAGTGATAAACTGCTTGGGATGTAAGTACCGATTTCACAAGAGAGGTGCGGCCAGCCGCGGTGATCCATTTGCCATTCCAAGTTGGTAACTTGTCGGTGGATTTGTCTTGAAGATGTTTGAAATCCACCCTCTAATGTCACCAAGCCGAGAGAGGTGTGCCCAAGGTAGCATATTGGGTCGAGTTGCCGGTAGGTCGTCAAGAATATCACCGTAGCTAATCTCATCACTTGTTATAGGGACAACAGAGCTCTTTTGGAAGTTCGTGGACAACCCGGCGACCTCTCCACAGTTAGCAAGAACTTGATGATAATTTCTAGATATTCTCTTTTATACGAGCCACAAAAACCACCTCCTCATCCGGATAAAGAGAGGTTCTGAAGATTGTTTCCGCCGACCGATGAAAGAGTCCAGTTCTCTTGTGGCAATGTCAAGGATTACATTACATGGACAGTTGAAAGAAACGAAGATGAAGAAGGAAAACGTCACAAATTAATCTGTCACCAACCCTTTGCAAAGGACCATACGTGTACTGATTAAGTAAGCCATCTGCAATCATTGTTAGGAATGGTGTCACGGCCTCACGGGCCATATATATACTAGAGCATCATGTAATCGGTCATCGTACGTAAAGCGCGCGCGAGAAAGACAATGTCCCTATATAGTATAGTGGCTCCATGTACATGGCAGGGCACCTCTTGTGGGTATCGGCGACTCTCATGATTAGCGTCGGCAGGATAGGATAGGAGCATCATCGGGTCGGGAGGAACCTTTGCTTTGGCACGAAGAAGCTCCACTGAAACGAAACCTATACATACATAAAAGAAAAAGAAACAACAACGCACCGAGCTGCTGCCGCTCACCAACTAAAGCTTGCCAAAATAGATGATCGGCCACCGCACCGCCGTCCCGGTCGCAGACAAGATAGAAGAAAAGCATCACCGGCGAACACGACCGTTCTTCCGCGCGCCTCGTAGCGCATGCAGTAACCCAGATGTATCTGTAGCGATTAGCCGAATTACCAAAGCGACAAGACAAAAAAACGGATTAATCATGGATTAGATTAGGCCATGGGGACCTGATTAAGCATCGCATCGTTCTCGTCCTGCAGTGAAGCGACTGAAGACTACGGAGACATGGCACCACCATGCTGCTGACTTCTCTCGACATGGCGATGAGGAAGAAGAGGAGAGAGCAACGTCGCAACCCATCGCGGCGTGTTTTGTCTCGGCCCACGACGCGCGTCAGTAGGCCCATCGCCAAGCCCGCGACACGGAAGTTGACCGTTCACCCGAAACCCTCGCGCAATCCCCAAACTGCCCCTCGCACCAGAGCCAGCAAACAACGAGTCGCCACTTGCCCTCTTCTCGCGCGCGGCCGGCGCGGCACCAGGCACCGGCACCGGCCGGCAACCAGTGGCACAATTGCAAATACTTCGACTTTACGCGGTCCCCAACGGTACCCCCGACTCCCCGAGCCCTGGCCCCGTGGGAGGTGTTCAAAATATTTCGAAAGAGGCAGCGCCGCTCCGTCCCCTTCCTCTGCCCCCCTCCCCTGTCCGGCCATCTCGGGCTTCTCGCTCGTCAGATCCGAGCGCACCGCAGATAAGTTCGGCCGGCGACCTCCTCCTTCCAGCTCGCGGTTCGTTCCGGGAGCTCCTTTCTTCTCCCCGCGCTGTCGGCGCTTCAAAGCCACGCACAAAAGATTCCGCTGCCTTCCAGTCCACTCCATCCCCGAGAGAAAGCTCCCTTTCCCCCTTCCCACCCACCGCCACCACCACTCAGCAGGAGAGACCACTCACTCACCAGTAGTCACTATTAACCCCTAATCCCTCCGGTAATCCCCGCCCGACCTGCGCCCATGGCGTCCTCCCTCACGCCGCGAAGCCCCTACCCGGTGAGTCCCCAATCTTCGTTGCGTTCTCCGCCGCCAATTCTTTCTTTTCGTTTCTTGGCTCGCCAGATTTCTTCCCTTTCCTCCGCCGGCAGTTTCTAATCTCTAGCGCGTGGCGGTGTTGCAGAAGGAGAACCTGGGCAGCGCGCGCCGGGGGATGGGGCTCAAGGCGCCGCCGCGCCGGAATGTGCTCTCCGCGATCAACACCGGCGGGGTCAACGGCTCGCCCGCGCCGTCCGAGGTCGGCTCCGAGGCGGGGGCGGCGGCGCCCGCGGTAGAGTTCAGCGGGAGGGAGGATGTGGAGCGCCTGCTCGCCGAGAAGATGAAGGGAAAGTCCAAGAACGACTACAAGGTGGGTTCTTGTGATTTGTCTGCTGACAGTTCTGTCAGAAATTGCTGGGTGGGGTTTCTTGAATCGGTTGGATTTGTGTGCGCGCAGGGGAGGACGGAGCAGATGAGCGAGTACATCAAGCGCCTCAGGGCCTGCATCCGGTGGTACGTCGACCTGGAGGACGGCTACCTGGCCGAGCTGGAGAAGCTGCAGGGGCAGATCGATGCAGAGAATACCAGGCACACAGAGTTTGGTAATACACTCTCTAATATGCTCCTAGCGCCTCTCTTTCTATTACTAGTTTGATCCCGTGATGAGTTTGAAATAAGCCATTTATTGCACATGCTGTACTGTTTGGTCATCAATTCATAATCTGCTGATGTTGAACTACTGACCGTTGCACAGAGTTTGGTACTGTGTTATTCTAATGCTTCTGTCTCCTCCTTTTGTTTCTGTTTCATCATACCGCAAATAAAGCTCACGCATTTCTAGTGCATTGTTTGGTCGTCAATTTATATTCTGTGGTGTTAATAACGCCATCCACAAATGCAAAACTATGCCCTGTTCTTACGATTTAATCTTCGCTTGATTGTCTTTGCAGAGGCTCAGCTCAGTGATGCATTTCAAGAGCTCATAGCTGCGAACCTAGAGATGACAACACGGTGCAATTCACTGGAGGAAAGCTTCAACAAGGAGAAGGCTGACAGGCTGGTCAGAACTCTCACCATCTTATTACATGCTTAATGGATACAGACTCGAGGCACGGCTTCAATAATTTCTCGATATTCAAACTGGCAGGTTGCCGAAGAGTCTTATGACAAGGAAAGGCAGGAAAGGGAGTCGGCGGAGGCTTCACGGGACGTACTCATGGTTGACCTTGAAAGGGTTACTCATGAGGCAAAGCGGTTTAGTGAGCAGGTAGATATCCAAATTACGATGTCTTTACATGAGTTTCTGTCGTAGATCCTTTTGCTAATTGTTGAATTTGTGAACTAGCTGAAAATGGTCCAAGACACGAATAAAAGGCTTCAGGAGTACAATGCCAGCTTGCAGCTATACAACAGTAATCTTCAAGCTGATACATCAAAGAATGGCGAAACCATTTCAAAGTTGCAAAGGGAAAAGAGCGCAATGATGGAAGCCATGACTAATTTGAAAGATCTCAACAACTCAATCAAGAACCAGTTGGATTCTTCAATGGTAAGTTTTCTTTGTGGCTCAACTAAAAATTGTATGCTTTAGTATTTTCAGTTAACTCTTTCTTTCATGTATTGATGTATTTCGCGATCTATTTTTACTCTTTCAGACTTCCCAGAAAGAAGCAATTAGAGTGAAAGAAGAACTTAGAAAAGAAGTAGAGTGCCTCAGAACCGACTTACAACAAGTTAGAGATGATCGCGATCAGTCCGTTGCTCAAGTGAATACCTTGACAGCTGAGCTAGCTATGTACAGCGAACAGGCTAGAACATCTTCAAAAGACTGCGCGGTTTTGAGTTCAAAAGTGTCAGCCTTTGAGGTTTGTGCTGTCAATTCATTTGGTACATTTTCATGTGACTGCTTGCCCGCTTGGCTTATCATTATGCTTCTTTTCAGGAAACATGCAGTTCACAGCAAAAACAAATTGAAACATTGCAGAAGCACCTTGCAGATGCCACTGAGAAGCTCAAGGTTTGAAAAGCATATTATGTAGCACTTCTTTTTTTTCAATATATTGTAACATCCAGTGAAGTTTGATATCACTATTTACTTATGCAGCATGCTGATGTGACTGCAATCGAGGCGATGACTGGATATGAAGAACAGAAAGGGACAATTAAAGATCTGGAAGAGCGTTTGGCATATGCAGAGTTTCAAATCATTGAAGCTGACAAGCTACGAAAGAAGTTGCACAATACCATATTGGTAATACTTACATAACATGTGTTGGGGTTCTCATCTGTTGGACTTAACCTGTTGTAGCCAAGTCATAAACAAAGATTAAAATGCTATGCATATTTCTATCTTGGTATTAATTGGGCTCTTGTTTGCAGGAACTAAAAGGGAATATTAGGGTATTTTGTAGGGTTCGACCCCTTCTGTCTGATGGTGATTCTAAGAGTCAGGAAGAAGCCCTGATTTCTTATCCATCATCAGTGGAAAATGCTGGGCGTGGTATCGAGTTAATTAATCAAGGTGAATATGCCTGTTCATGCTTTCTGCTGGTTATATTAAATAATTTCTCCCATAAATCTAACAATAAGGTCTTTTGGTTTTGCCTTTTATAGGTCAAAAATGTTCTTTTTCGTATGACAAGGTTTTCAGTCATAGTGCTTCACAAGATGATGTGTTTGTGGAAATGTCGCAGCTTGTTCAAAGTGCACTTGATGGATACAAGGTAACAACTTCTCGTCACAAACTTCATTGTAGTTGCTTTGTCTGGTTGGAAGTGCCATTCTTATTATTATAGTAATTGGGCAGTATCTTATGTTTAGAAGTGTAATATTTTATAGTATTTGGAAAATTCCACTGGTACCGTTGTTCTTTCAAAGCAATAGGTGAAACTATTGTACTAATTTACACACATGCTGAATTGTCTATCCACCGCTGTCACATATCAAAATTTTTACTGTACTTTCACCAAACCACAAGATACCATAGAAACTCAATGTAATATGCATATCCTCTTACAAGTGCTGATTCTTGTGCTTCTGGGGTATGCTGAAAAATCACTATCTAATTTTCAACATTCTAATCACTTGTTTATCACTATCATCCTATAATTTTCAGCTTATTTGCAGACTTCAAGAGTTTCTTTAGGCATGTCTCTGTGCATTTGTTAGTTCGTTAAGTTATGTAATACTACTTGTTATGCTAAATGTACCTTGTCATGGCGCAGGTATGCATATTTGCATATGGCCAAACAGGATCTGGTAAAACGTATACGATGATGGGTAAGCCAGGGCGTGAACAGAAGGGCATTATACCTCGATCTTTGGAGCAAATTTTCAAGACTAGCCAATCTCTGGAGTCTCAAGGATGGAAGTATTGTATGCAGGTCAGTTCAAGTGTGGCATTACATTCTAGCTTCTGAAATCTTGTATTATTCATATTGTTACTAAGATCTTTACTAATATTGTATCTTATATACAGGCATCAATGTTGGAAATATATAATGAGACAATCCGTGACTTGTTAGCACCAGGGCGCTCAAACAGTGTTGAGATGTCTGCCGGTAAACAATACACCATCAAGCATGATGCTCAGGGAAACACAACAGTCTCCGATCTTACAACTGCTGATGTTTTCAGTACTGCTGATGTGACGTCTCTCCTAGAGAAAGCCTCTCATAGCAGGTGATCCATATTGACAGTATATAAAGCTTCTGCTGTACAATTTCTATTGAATCTGATTTGGTGCACCACTTCTGAACAGATCTGTCGGTAGGACCCAAATGAATGAGCAATCTTCTCGGAGTCATTTTGTTTTCACTCTAAAGATATTTGGATCAAATGAGGTAGGTCTTTTTTCTCATATTTGAGTGCAAGACGAATGGTGTGAAACTATGCAAACTTGTCAGGCCAATAGCTACAGACTTGTAGTGTATTGTAATATCTATGCTTGCCATATTTACCAAGAATCACTAGTTTTTTCAAAATTTCTACATATTAAGTGAACATGGATATTGAGAACTGAGTATATGTTATTTGCAGAGCACTGGCCAACAAGTACAAGGCGTGCTTAATTTGATTGATTTGGCCGGGAGTGAACGTCTTGCTAAAAGCGGCTCAACAGGTGATCGATTGAAGGAAACACAGGTGAGTATTAGAGCATGAAAGGTTTGACTATATTCTTGGTATTAGATCGTGCCATGGATTTTAACCATCCTGTTTGCTGATGTTTTAGGCAATCAACAAGAGCCTGTCAGCTCTCAGCGATGTTATCTTTGCGATCGCGAAAAATGATGACCATGTGCCCTTCAGAAACTCGAAACTTACATACCTCTTGCAGGTAAATACAGTCTACAAAATTGACCACTGTATAAAGCGGCTGTACATACATGTTAAACAGATCCTTACACGCAATTTTACATTTGCAGCCTTGCCTCGGCGGGGACTCGAAGACGCTCATGTTCGTCAACATCGCGCCGGAGGCTTCCTCAGTCAATGAGACGGTCTGCTCTCTGAGGTTCGCCTCCAGGGTGAACGCCTGCGAGATCGGGGTCGCAAGACGGCAAACGCAGGCCCGATCCTCGGACTCGAGGCTGAGCTACGGGTGAAGTGTGTTGATGGTCATCGTAACGTGATACCTAATGAGATAATGTGATGCATAATGAGTCGGCTTGTTGGCTCACTTGGCCACGAGCTGGCGACGCGCACAGCGGCTGGCCTCTTGTAACATGTACAGTAGGGAGAGTGCCAGAGCATGCGCCGTGGCGGTGAGAGAGCAGGAGAGGAGAGCCTGATCCCTGCCACGTTTTCCCTTGTAGCTGATTTGAGATTTTGGGTAATGTTAACTGGAGCTGTATTCTTTCTTGATTGACTGCGTGCAGAAGCAGCGACTCTTCTGAATTAGTAGTGTATCTTTTGCCGGGCAGAGAGCTCCAGGGTATCATGAATGAATTGATGATCCTGCGGTGGTCGGCTGGGTAACCTTTTCATACAATATATGGTGCTGCGTTTTCATGTGCTGCTGTGGAATGTTGATCCTGAATGTGCAAGCATCAAGGTGTGTCTGTAACTCTGCACTTGTCTTTGTTGACCATTGTTTCTGTTAGATTGTCGTTCCTGTTATGAAGGTTCTTCCACTGAACAGCATACACATGGGACAGTTCAAGTGAAAATCATGGTTTAGAAAATGGGAAAAGAAAACTCACGTCTATCACTCTACGTTATACTATCAGAGTGACAAAGATAGATGTCAGGTTAGAAGAAGTCAGAAAGACGAACACCGCATTAGAACTTACTGTGTGCTGACAGTTGTAAACTGTGTCAAGTCTCAAGCTGTTTGCTCGGATCCAGCGGCGAGCTAGCAGAAATTGCTGCTGGATTCCAGAAGCAGAGCGTTACGTGCGAGTGCACCGTGACGAGGGTCTCCCAGCCGACCCGCTCTCTCCAGCCATTTGACCACCGCAACCGATGCTGCTATTTTAAAGCGAGCTCTCACCTCATAGCCATTCCTTTTTCTTTTCTTGACGAAGGAGACACAAACGCATCCGTGTCGACATGCCACATTGCGTACGTCACAGGCTCTGTTTTTATCTTTACATAAAAAAAATCGTCGTTGGTTAATATCTTTGGGGTGGTCGACATAAACCCCCATATATGCCCCTTGATGAGCTGCATCAGCTACCACGGTCCGATTCTGCGAAAATATCAGAATCAGAGGCAGGACCGGAGTCCGGACCCACCCACGGCTGGGGAGGGGGGGCCTGCAGAATATAATCCTGCGTTCCTTCTCGGCGTATCTCGTGCGAGCACGCCAGGCGCACGTAGTGGATTGCCAATTCTTCATTGCCTTTTCTCGCTAGACAGCCTGTGATTTCCATCTTTCTTCTTCTACTTCTTGCTGTGGAAAGAGCCTTGAGGAGGCGGCGGCGGCGGAGAATAAGAACAAGGAGAGAAGGTTCTGGTGTGTTGTCGAGATGGATGTGGAGATCCAGCAGCCGCAGGAGGTGGGCAAATCCAGGGTCGTCAAGGTGGACAAGGACGAGGCGTGGGAGCTCTTCACCACCCAGGCCAGCAACGAAGGCCGAACTGTGCGTACCCGATTCTTTGCATACTTCTTCTTCTCCCCCTAACCCTAATTTCTTGTTGGTACTCTGCCCAAATCTCTGTTTTCCTGTTCATTGCAATTGATGACAAATATGCAGGCCCGATGATTACTGTTTTCTGCATCTGAAATGCTTTTTTCTTCTGCACTGAAGAGTTGACGTTACTTGTAGTATTATATCATCCATCTATGTTGTGCAGGTGGTTGCTCACTTCGGGGCGTCGTGGTGCGTCACGTCCCTCTCCATGAACTACAAGTTCGAGGAGCTCGCGCAGACCCACCCCGACAAACTCTTCCTCTTCGTCGACGTCGATGATGTCCAGGTTATTTGTTGATCCCCCGATTCTTCTCGTCCTACGGCATGTTGTTTGTAATCTTCAGCAGAGCAACACACCTTTTTTTTTTCCAACCACAAAATTAAGACTGAACTTTCTTCAGAGAAACAGATGTGATGTTTCAACCTTGCCCCCGAAGATAATGTTTAAATCATAAACTGATGTCACTCATTTCTCACACAAAACAAAACGTAATCCACACTAGTTAGCCAGTTAGCTGCACTGAAGATGTCCCAGTATTTTCGCAAAAAAGAAGAAGTCACAGTTAAGCTGTGCTAAGCTGCAAATGATGGTGTGCAGGGTGTGTCTTCCAAGCTGGGGGTGAAGGCCATGCCCACCTTCTTCCTCATCAAGAGCAAGGAGGTGCTGAAGAAGATCGTCGGCGCCAACCCGGACGAGCTCGCCAAGATGGTGGACTCATCCGCCGACGACTCTGCCGTCACCACTCTTCCTGACATAGTCATCCAATAATACTAGGCGTTTGCCTTGTCTGAAACTGCTTATCTTGCTTGGTTCCGGTGTGACTCTGAATCTGATTCTGATGGGTGTTAGAGAGGAGGAGAACTTGTTTCTTGGGTAGGATTGTTTGGTCCTGCGACTTTGACTTACTTTCTGAATTGTTATTATGCATACTTGTGTTCAGTGTGACTTCACTTGGCTGTTAATATTGTGTCTGACATTCTAGCTGGTGCTTTCATTTTCTTTTCTTTTTACCCATGCCGCCTCTCTCACGATGGACTTAAGAAATGCTGTCTTCAGAATGTGAAAGTAAAAATCCCAAGATAATTTAGTCATTATCCTAAACTTTCCTAGATTATGTCAGTAGCTGGGTGGTGCTGCTAGCTTGTTTGGTAGTATCATATCAACCAATCTCGGTGTTGCTACAAGTGCATCTGAATCAAAAGGATTCCCAGCCTGTGTCTTGGGTAGGATTGTGTGGTCCTGCAACTTTGATTTACTTTCTGAAATGTTACACGCTGCTTCTATTTTTGTTATGGGGTTTAAAAGATGGATTAGTGTGGGCACACTTGGCTATTAATACTGTTTTGTCTGAAATGTGTTTTGCTTCGCATTTTTCTTCTTCTTTTTGCTCTACATGTGAGGGTTCCCAACTGTCCTCTGCCGGTGAACTTCAGAAAAATGCTATGATCTCTGCACTGAGCCACTGCAAAAAGTACAAATCCCCATATAAAAATAGTTAGTCATACTACTAAAGTTTCCGAGATTATGTCAGTAACTGGGTACTATCATATTGTCAATCTCGGTGTTAGTGAAGTGCATCTGAATCAAAAGGATTCTCACTGTACCTAACGACTTTGGATGAAGCGAACAAAACTGCAAGCTGTTTGTTGGCCCAAGGCAGCATGTGACACAGCCACTGAGGTGTTGGATTCATCTCTGATTCTCTGTGCCCCAGATTAATATTTCGCCTTCCATAAAGAAAAAAAAAGAAAAGCTTCAAAAGGATGAAGAAGAGATAGAAAAGGTGAATCATTATTGGGAAAACTTTCTTTTGTTAGCTGTTGCGCATTGTGTCCCATAACAGTACTTCCACAATCCCTATGTACACCTTTTGAAGCAGTAATCCCAGAACTCTAGCTCTGTCGGCAGAGCAAGACTCATCAGGTCATCACTAACAGTAAATCAGAATTATGTCCTGCTACACAACAGAGTATTCGGCATAACTTGTATTGACCTCAGACTCCGTACACCTCCTCCTCCTAATAGTAAATTTTTGGTTGAGCAATCTCATGTTCTAGCCGTCAATGGCAAGGTAACATACGTACCTGCGTCAGACTACAGAGCACACGGACTGGCACATCCACAGATACACTTCAGTTGTGCATACAAGGTGCACGTGAAGCCATGCACGATTGCTCAAACCGACAAGCAGCATCAGCACCAAACAACAAAGCGAGGAGGCCGCTGAGCCAAGTGCTTGCTCCTCTGGCCTGGACCCCCTCTCCTTCCTCTCTGTACGCGTGCGCCATTTCTGCATGTTATTGTGACTTGTGTGAGAGAGTGGTAGCTAGGAGTTGCTAGACGGAGAAGATCGATACACAGGGAAGAAGAGAGAATATAGAAGAGATTTTCCTCACTCAGTCCGATGTGTTGCTACGTGGGCAAAGCCACCAAGATCTTCCTCTGCATCGTCACCGCGCTGCTCCTCGCTGGCCTCGTCCTCGGCTTCGGTCTGGCTCGCCGAACGCTCTGGGGAGCCCGGAAGGCCGAGCCGGCGTGCCAGTGGCCACGCTGCGGCCAGCAGCAGCCAATCTACGGCGAACCGCTCCTCCCGGCCACCACCACCACATCGCCGCCGTCTAACCCGCTGACAGAGCCGGCCGTCGCCGTCTTCCCGGGGTTCGTCGCCTCCTCCACCGCCGTGCCGCCGGCGACTACGACCGTGCCGGTCTTCGGGCCGCCCAGCCCGTTCTCCGTCGGCCCCGGCCCCTCCTCACGTCCTTGAGAAGAGCTGATGGCTGGTCAATTTTGGTCCGTGTTTTTTACTCCGAAAGTTTTGAATTTGTCCTGATTTTGACTAGTTTCTGATGTAGAATTCGGTAAATTCTTGTCGCGCTCCCTTGGTGCGAACTCTGAACAGCTGTTACTCTCCTGGTTTCGTACTGTACTATCTCGCAAAAGCGGCTGTACATGTGTCGGCAGAGGCTTTTATTTTGTTGACAATTACTTCGTCTTCTCAATTTAGTCAAAATCAAGTTTTATAACTTTAACCAAATATTTACAAAAATATCAATATTTATATAACATAAAATGTATAGTATTAGAATTGTGATAAAGTATATTTTTATATTATATACATGTAGTATTATGGATATTAATATTTCTTTCTATAGTCTCGGTCAAATTTTGCAAACATTAATTTTGACTAAACCCAAAACGTGAATTAAAGAAAAACTAATGGATTATTTCGCTAGGGAACTCACACGCTGAGTTTCACTTGATGGTGTTGCTAATTAATAATAGCAGGGTGAAATGAATGGTGATCATATCGACGGCCATTCGGTGACAAATTAGATAGCCTTGACGATGTTGTATATAATTACTATCTTATTGTATAATAAGGGAGAAAACATTTGGTTTTAAAAATTATTGAATTTGATAAATGTGGTTGTAGCGGCATGTTATTAGGTGAATACTTGACAACATTTGGTGTGTTCGTGCAAAAAAGGTAAGGGAGGTGCAACAATTTTTCGCTTCTAAACAGCAAATGCTCCTAGGGTGAACGGTAAAATCGAAATAAGTAGACGATGAAATTATTAGAATCTGATTTTTTATCGTACTTGTTTGTGTTAATGTCTTCTTTATTTGTCCCATTTTTTTATGAAAAATCAAAATGCATGTTTCCCCACTAAAAAGAGAAGTTCATTGTTCGAAACAAGCAAAAGAAATTGTACTTACTTTTTTTAAATATAGGTTGTAATATTTGTGTTCTCTTTGTAAACATATGCCCACAACCAAGGGTCAGACACAAACACGTACATGTGTAATTTTTTTTGCACTGTTTTCTTATAAGAGTCGAGTTTATTTATGCAAAACATACTACCTCCATCCCAAAGGTTATGGCTTATATTTTTCCTTTAAAAATCAAACCAACTAAACTTTTAGAAAAATCTATATACAAGTATGATATTTTACAGATACCGTATGCAAATATATTCCATTTATCTATCTAATGATATTGATTATATATTTTACATGTTAATGATTTTTAGTAAAAATTTAGTCAAACTTAATATAGTATGACTTTCTAAAAATAATATAAGCCTTAATTTTTGGGATGGAGATATTATCAGTCATGCACACATTCTCATGTATTATGTGGAGTTAACATATGGTGACGTTTTTGTATGTTTTGTGTGTGAATGCTCATACTACATTATAACTTGTATTTATGTTTTCTTTCATTTTTTTAAATTTTCTGAAAAACAGATAATGGTTTGATTACCAGTTCACATTCTTGTTTTGTAGGAGCTCGGAAAATCTAAACATTTGGGGTTACTTAAATTTGTGGATGTAAAATCTCATAGTTATTTTATTAGAAGCTTGGAGGAAATTTCAAGATGCAAAAATTGAAGCTAGAGACATCGACGTCTTCGAAGTATCTATCATAGATATTTACGGTTAATGCTTATTTAGGTGTCCCGATCTAATCCAATGCAATTCTCCAATATTTTCTCCTAGCCGCGTCGTCTCGTTACACCTCTCCCTTCGACTTTATTATTTTCTTTTCCACCCGTCTTGCTAACATTGTCCTCCAGTTCACTTCGCCATCTCATCCACCCTTCTGATCGTCCAACTTTCTCCCAATCATCCAGCGTTGTGTTGACCACCACGTAGTGCGAGAGTTGGATCCGCCACCTCGATTAAGCGCTCACCAAGCAATCCATGTAAACCTAACTGGTAAAGTGTTACCGGTTTAGCCGTCAGTTTGTGTATTCTTTTTTGTTTTTGTTTTTAAAATATAAATTGGTCCCCTCCTTCTTTCCTCCTCCACATCCTCACAATCGGATGACACGTGAGTCGTGACCAATTTTGCTCTGTAAAATAAGGTAGGGAACGGTCACAAGCTTAGTTTCCTAAAACGAAAATATAGCAACAAATCAAAACGGAAATAAATAATACCTCAAAAAAAGGAAATAAATAAAATCAACTAACGGTAGCAAGTACAACGTCATTTAGCATTCACTGCCATCCCTTCCTTCCGGCGCAAGCCGTTCTCCCAAAAATCCAAAATTTCCTTCCCCAACCGATCCGAACGTTTTCCTTTCCCGCTCCGCGCGCTGCAACTGACAGGTGGGCCCTCGCGCGTAGGCCCCACCTGACAGCGACCCAACGGATAGCGACCAGCGCCTGATAAGTCCACAGCCCGCCGCCACGAACCCGTCGCCCCCTAAATCCCCTCGCCCACGATCCGATTGGCACTTGGCTGGCTCCCCCCCGCTGGTTCGTCCGCCTCCGCCCCGCGCCGCGCCGCGCCTCCGGTGGTCTCCGCCGGCCGCGTGGTCTCGCCGATTCGGACGAGGTAATTGACCCGCTGCCCCTCTCCCTGTCGCTTTCTTGGGTCGGTTCTTGATTCAAACGGAATGGGACTTTGAGATTCCTTTTTTTTTTCGGATTGGATGGAAATGTTGGAGCTGGTTGATACGGGGGTTATCGGATCGTTCGGTGGTGAAAAGCTGTGGGCTTTGGCCGATTTTGCGTAGGTGGCGTTAGGATTTAGGACTCGGTCGTTTAGGCAGCTCGGGGAGTTCTTGGTGATCATGCGCTCGACTCCAGTCCACTAGGGTTGTGCAATCTGGTATATAGTGCGCGAATTGGTTCTCGTCATGCTTCATTGATTGTTTAATTAGTCGGTTCTGGAATAGTTTATGATTGTGCTTGTGTGAAGACACTGTCCTGTTCCTGCTATGGCAGATCCTCTTTTTTTTTTTAAATATAATTAAGCCCTTTGGATAATATAATATAAGTACTTCAAGTTTTCATTTTAGTTCTCTGTTGCATTAGCAACTGCATGTCACATCGCTGTAGCTTCTGAAAGACAGACACTGTCTTGTTCCTGCTATGGCAGATTCTCATTTTTTTTAATTAAGCCCTTTGGATAATATAGGTACTTCAATTTTTTATTTTAGTTTGAATTAGCGACTGCATTTCACATGGCTGTAGCTTCTGAAAAGCCTTATTGACGGAGAGGTTTATCTTTCCGCTTCTTGCACATTGCTCTATTGCCCATATTGTTTGTTCTTTACTACTACAGGCATTATCGCCAACCCTCACAAGTACATTAACTTCTTGCAGGGCAACCTTTCAGCGAGAATCAACCATAGCTAGCGCAGCGAACTGCTTGTCGGCGTGCATTGCTTTATTCCGAAATCTGAGGCAGATCCTTCAGTCAACAAGACCGCCCTGGCCACTGGGGAAGATGGTCGACGACACGGACCCTAGTCACAGGTTCATCGGCAATATGGAGATCATTGACCTGTGTTCAGATGGTGAAGACGATACTAAACCGTGCTCAGACGGTGAAGTCATCACTCATTTGGGCTTAGTCAGAAAACAAAATATTGGTTCTGATGATCTTAGTGACAGCGTTGACCGTTCTCTTGTTTTATTCAACACTCCTTTCGGCAAGAACAATGATAAGCAACCAATCAGTTTGGATGATGATGATTGGTTAAAAAGCACACACGCTGCATCCGCTTCATTCAACACTCCATTCGGCAAGAACAACGATAAGAAACCAATCAGTTTGGATGATGATGATTGGTTAAAAAGCGCGCACACTTCATCCTCTTATAGATCCCCGGCTGTTTCATCACACAGGATCTATCCTCTCTCAAGTTCCTTGGTGATGCTACATGATTCCCCCTATAGTGACAGCCTGAAGATTTTGACTGATAATGATGATGGTGAGTACAGTACTATTTTCTTTATTAACTCTGGCAATTAACAGTGATTAAAATGGACACTGACGCAGCCCATGACTAGCAACATTAATGTTTTTTCCCTGTTTGAATTTGTCAGATGATATCTATATGTATTCGGCTCAGCCTCAATCATTTCCAACCAGGCATTCATCAGTGAGTGACAATGGGGTCAAGGATGAGCCTAATTATTTTGGAAGAAGTGCTGCTAATGGAGGTGGGATGTTTTCTTCATCAATGCCTTTTGCTAGTGGCTGCCAGAAGGTCGAAACTGATAGCGATGACGGTGTGTAGCATGTACCTTGTTCTTTATAATATGGGTACTAGAGCAAAAAGATTCATACTAGTGCAAACTGTGACTAATAAGATACTTTCGCAACTTTCAGATGATGTCTATGAATATGAAGGACCGAGTTCACATACGACCTTTCCTTCGTCAATGAATTCAGTTGATGGTACTGAAGGGTTTAATGGATTTGGCACACAAAGCCATCCAAATGTAGAAAGTAGACCTTCTGGTCGTGATGAAAGATCTATATATGAAGAAGCCCTACAGGTATATAATGTTTGATTTATCGATACAGACAAGTCACTGCAAAGATCAAATATGATTAATCATGTGGTGACTTTGATCCGATTCTTATAACTATGTATTGTACTACTTTAATCGAAACTTCTTATGCAGCATATCAGCCAGGAAACAAAGGAAGAAGATCTGCCTGAAGGTGTTATGTCAGTATCACTCCTTAAGCACCAGGTAAAATTTATCATCCCAAACCTCAGGCATTGCAATGTGTGATTACTGAAGATATCCTGTTCACTAATATGTTCTTCTCTTATGTTTGAAAGAAAATAGCATTAGCTTGGATGCTCTCCAAGGAGAATAGTTCACATTGTCCAGGTGGAATTTTAGCGGATGATCAGGTTATTTTCATTTCCTAGCTTATTTCACTAGCTGTTAGTTATTTTACCACTTTTTCTTTCTTAGAGCCAAATATGTTCCATGATGTAGGGGCTTGGGAAGACAATATCCACTATTGCACTTATACAAAAGGAGAGGGCTCAGCAGTCTAACTTCATGTCTGCTGATTCCGACCGTAAAAGTTCTGTCTCATTAGACCTTGATGAGGATGATACAATGATAATGAACAAGAAGGAAATCAAGGGTGAACCCTCAGATACGCTTTCCTCCAATTTTGAGCTCTGTGCTGGTCGGTCAGGGACTCCTGTTAATAGAATGGCCAAGGCTGTTAAAGTTGAGCCCAAGAAGAAGACCGGAATGAAATTACCATCCTCTGCATCAACCTTGAGGTCTGCTACAAGACCATCTGCAGGAACACTGGTGGTCTGCCCAGCTAGTATTCTTAAGCAGTGGGCTAGTGAGATCTCTGCCAAGGCTACTGAAAGTTCCAAATTATCTGTTTTGGTTTATCATGGAGGTTCAAGGACTACAGATCCAACTGAGTTGGCAAAATATGATGTTGTCATTACCACATATACTATTGTAGGCCATGAAGTGCCCAAGCAAGACTCTGATGATGATATGGACGAAAAGAAAAGTGAGAAGTATGGGATTTGTCCAGATTTTGCTGCTGGCAACAAAAGAAAACTGCCAAAAGAGACCAAGAAAAAGGCAAATAAGAAAAAGAAACTTAACAGTTCAGACGCTGACATTGAGGGTGGCCCACTTGCCAGGGTACGATGGTTTAGAGTTGTGCTTGATGAAGCTCAAACAATAAAAAATCACCGGACTAAATCAGCTAGAGCCTGTTGTGGACTGAGAGCAAAAAGGAGATGGTGCTTATCGGGTACACCTATGCAAAATACAATCGACGATCTCTATAGTTATTTCCGCTTTTTGAAGTATGAGCCGTATTCTGTATACGGATCGTTCCAGTCGATGATAAAGAACCCAATTTCTAAAGGTTCAAAGCAGGGATATAAGAAACTCCAAACTGTCTTGAAGATAGTTCTGCTGCGGCGCACAAAAGGTGAAATTAAATGCTTTGGGAACATATAGCTGTCTGCAGTTTTATATCTTTTTGTTATCAACCATATGCCATGAAGGCATAAAATCCGCACCCTACAGAACGAACTCCAGCATAGTCTATGATATTAATCACTACCATGACCAGTAGTAATATCGATCTAGATGCATATCTATTTTACTGGCATTTTTGTTTAGAAAAGTGCAATCTTAATTTATCATCTTCGTCTTAAAACAGTGCAACCATAGTTTATTATTTTCGTCTTGAAATTGCAATTTCTCATATGTATATTTATTATTTCATATATGTACGCAAAGTATTTATTAGCATAATATCTCCTGTGCTTCCAGCCATGAAATACAACAGAAAACTAGAAAAGGTGAAATACTTTGAGTACATATATCTAGCTGCAGTTTATACCTTTTTGATATCTACCACATGTGTAAAGGTGTAAAATCCGCACGGCGCACGCCATTGCCTACAGAACCATCTCAAGCATAGTCTATGGATGCATGCGTAGTTGGCTAATATTCTATTAGTATCGAAATGGATTTATCATAATCGTTCTGCATAATACAATATCTCATATGTATATTTATTAGCATAAATATTTCCCATTTTACCAGCCATGAAAATGAACTACATTAGAAAACTGAAGGGAGGGGTACCTGACAAGTTTACAATTATGGCGAACCATACTAGGCAGTCGGCAGTAAGCACCTTCCAAATTTTTGAGATGGTGTTCACACTTTGTACTTTCTCCCTCGGAAGGCAGTTCCATCATGTTTTGTTTTTAACTCTGTAATATGCTATTAAGTATGCATGGCTGTAACTTGGTTCTTCGTTGGCTGTGATATTTCCGTCATTGATGTGCTTTTGAACTGTTTCCCTTAGAAACACTACTTGATGGAGAACCAATCATAAAAATACCTCCAAAGACAATCGAGCTGAAGAAAATAAATTTCACACAAGAGGAGCGATATTTCTATTTGGCACTTGAAGAAGGTTCGCGGCAAAAGTTCAAGGTAGGTTCAAGATTACAGACTCTATTTTATTAAGTTTTTTTCTATCCTTAGGTACTCAGTATGATACTGTGTTTAAACGTTTGGTAATTATGGTGTGCTGTCTAATCTCAAAAGAAGTATCTCTTGGGCATTCCTTACCTGAAGTTCTGAATAGCTCAGCTGCGAATTGCGCAACTTGGTCGTTGCTTTCAGGAACTTCTCTTAGAAAAATAGCATGATTATATCATCTATTGATACTTCCCAAACTGTTTGTTATACCTGTTGTCTTATGTTACCTGATAAAACCTTTTGATCTGGTTAGTTTTTTAGCTGTATTGGGCTTGGAGGGATTGTTCTTTACCTTGACTATTATTTTGATGAACATAATCAAAACATTTGTTTTACTTTATTGCTATTAGGTTTAGCAGCCTTGAGTTCAACTCGGAATGCTCTTAATAATTTATACTATTTATAGTAGTTTTTCCCAGAATATCCTTCAGTTGCCAAGAAATTTCGTTGTGAAATGTTTGTGATGCTGATATGTTTCTGTTTGTATCACAGAAATTTGCTGTTGCTGGGACGATAAAACAAAACTACGCAAACATTCTTGTATTGCTGCTGCGGCTTCGGCAGGCTTGTGATCACCCTTATCTTCTGAAGGATGATAATCATGCAAATTTGACCAACCCGGCTTCCATAGAAATGGCAAAACAGCTTCCTAGGGAAATAGTGACAAACTTGCTGGAACATTTGGAAGTACGGCATCCAACTTGTTGCATATGCGCGGTAAGCATCCTGGTTACTCAACATCTTTTTCTTGAACCGAGGCAGCAACTTTGCCTCTTCATTAATTAAGAAGAGGTGCCTAGTTAATTAGTGGAAAACTGGGTGAAAACCGAGTTACTTAACATCTATATGTATAAAGTTTTTACCTTATCTCTGGATTTTTTGCTGCAGAAGTGGCGATCGGAAAAAGAAAAGGTACTGACTTTATTTAGCTGAGGCTAGTTCTTCCACAACTATTTTAATGAGTAGAATGAGTAGAATAATTTAATTTTGATTTCACCTCATTTTTCAGGAGCCACCTGAAAATGCTGTTATAACAACATGCTGCCATATTTTCTGCTATGAATGTGTACTTGAAAGCTTGAGTGAAGAAGAAGTCTGCCCCGTTTGCAAACAGAAATTAAGTGCTGAATTCGTTTTTTCACGTCCAGTATTAAGGCTCTGTCTCTCTGATGAGTTGGAGTCTTATGAATCATCTGCAGCAGCAGCAGATGAATCATCCGCAGCAGCAGATGAATCGTCCCCAATTTGTGAAAAGAGTTACATATCCTCAAAGGTCCAGGCTGCCGTCGACACACTTAACTTAATCTTCAACACACCTGCCCTTACTGATAGTGATTCTATCGAATCAAGTCCTAGCAAAGTAGCTCCTTCTAAGGCAATAGTCTTCTCCCAGTGGACTGGTATGCTGGACGTGTTGGAGCTTTCACTGAATAGCAATCTTATAAACTTCCGGAGGCTTGATGGGTCAATGTCCCTCGATGTCCGAGGAGCAGCAGTGGAGGAGTTTAAGACTGACCCAGAGGTAACTTTTCTTGCATTCTATGCTTACTTTTTAGCGTTATATGCAGACGCTGATTCATTTCCACCATTCAAGAGATACTCATGAAGAACTGTTTTCATTCTTCAGGTAAGAGTAATGCTCATGTCCCTGAAGGCTGGTAATCTTGGTCTAAACATGATAGTGGCTTGCCATGTGATTATGCTTGATCCCTGGTGGAACCCTTATGCTGAGGACCAGGCAGTTGACAGAGCTCACAGAATTGGTCAGACCCAGCCTGTGACTGTCACTCGTTTTACCGTTAATGAGACAGTGGAAGATCGTATTTTAGCCCTCCAGGTAATATTTTGGCTGAACATATTAAATTGGTATATTGACAGTTTCGAGAAAATGGTTGGTTCCACGTGTAGTTCATAGCATATATAGTTTATTAGTCATAAGGAACCATGCCCCTTCTCACTTTCAGTTAGTTTTCTGTTCTTATTTATTGGGAAGAATGTGTCACCACCCCTTCTATAAGAAGATGAATTAATGATGAGTGTAGATCGATAGTGTTATATAACAAAGTATGTGCAGATACATAATCCCAGGAGGACTTGCTTTCTATTTTGAAAATATTTGTTTGTTGGAGGTCTGTTCAGCGAATTATAATATATATTATGGAGCAGCAAGACAGTGGTGTGTGGTTTTCGCGCTGTGCTTGTGTGTATGCATACCCCCTGTTATTTTTTTTTGTTTGTTTGACGAAGTGTTTATGTTTCTCTTGCCAGGCGAAAAAGAGAGAGATGGTGGAATCCGCTTTCGGCGAGAAATCTGGTGGCATTGCAACTCGGCTCACCGTAGAAGATCTCGGGTATCTCTTCAACGTATAGGGGCTGATCACACTACCCTTGGAATGCATGGCTAGTTAGTTATGCAAGTTCTTCTTGCACAAGTTTCCTGGCCATCTGTAGTGTAGGTTTTATCCCAGTTTTGCAGGCGCTGGAGGGTCAGATAACTTATCATAGGCCCAGGTGCTGGAGCGAAGAAAAATTGTCACTTGATATGCGGCATGATTAATTTGATTTCGATGCTCCCATTTGTACGTACTCTCTAGTTGAAAGAACATGATGTTTTAGACGTACCTTAGGCAAACGTCCGAACTTTGATGAATATATATATTTGTGTGCAGCTGCGGGCTGCCTGCTTGTCTTTATGTTTTATTTGGAAGAGGCTAAACCAAGTCGGTATTTAATCCAATTCCAATCCCGGTATGATGGATCATCTTATTTGTTTTGATGCTACATAATTTTCTTCATTGACTCTGAGAACGTGTAGATTCTAGATGTATTTGATTTCATTTGTCAAGACTGTGTGGTTGTGCCATACTTGCCTGGAGGAAGAAACTGTGCAGCTTCAATGGTGGTAACTTGAGTTTACCGATCCTTGCTTCTGCTGGGTCGGTGGTACAGAAGAAATTAAAGACTACTCTAGCATTGGCCTGGTTCACTCACGCAGTAGCAAGACATTAGGGTTAAATGTAGCTTGAGAGAGATATTATGGTGAGATGCTGGTAATGTTGGTCCTGGTGATAAACTGATAATCAAACACTAAAGCTTCTTTTTAGGGGAACACCAAAGCTTTTTTTTCTAGGATCCAAAGTTTTTTTTCTAGGATCCAAAGTTTGTTTTAGACTCCAAAGCTTTTTTTTTTTTTTAGCTTAGACTCCAAACTCCAAAGCTTCTTCTGTGGGCTGCAATATACGGCACGAAGCGAAACCACTTGGGCCAACGCGCTGGGCCACGAAAGAATAGGAATTACTCTCCCGGACGAGCGGTTTTGATCCCCTCACTCCCGGGCCTCCCTCGCTACTGCGCTCTTCTCCGACTCCGCCGCCGCGCGCTCCCTAGTCGCTTCTTCTCCGACGCCGGCGTAGATGGAGGCGGAGGCGGAGATCCCCGAGGAAGCGAAGCCGCCGAGGATGAACCGCAGGCAGTGGAAGGCCGCGAGGGGGAACCGCGAGGACAAGTGGACGAGGAAGGACCGCCTGCTGCGGGAAGCGAACGCGGAGAAACGCCGCGAGCAGGAGGCCGCGGAGGCGGCGGCGGACGCGGCGGCGGAAGCGGCGAACAAAGAGGACCCGGAGGCCGCCATCGCGACGCGCTACCGCGAGAGCTGGATCCAGATATTCTCCCGCTCCCACGGCTCCTACGAGGACGCCAGTAAGCACTGATTCCTTGGTTCTTCAGTTCAGTCCTCCTCTCCCCCCCCCCCCCTCGCGGTAGCGCGTCGCGATGGCGGCCTCCGGGTCCTCGCTCCCACGGCTCCTACGAGGACGCCAGTAAGCACTGATTCCTTGGTTCTTCAGTTCAGTCCTCCTCTCCCCGCCCCCCCTGATCCCGGCCATTGATTCCTCTTACTTTTTGATCTTGAGGGTTCGATTTGTTTGGTGAATTGTCATGGGTGAATTACTTGTCTGAATTTTGATCCTGCTGCCTGCAGCCTCTATTCCACCGATGCGGTACACCGACGAGCCCCCGCCGCCCTATACCCGTGTAGGCTATGCTGATTCCGTGGTCATCTTCTCGGTGAAGGTGACACAAGTAAACCAGTGCCTCGAGTGGCCGCTGGATGTATACGGCATCGTTGCTGCGCGGGATTCAGTAGACCGCAATCGGAACCTCATCTTCAACCGCACCAGAGACAATTGCCAGACGCTCACCCCGGAGGTATATGCTCATTTACTTGATGCTATCTCAAGATGATATGCTGCTAATCATCACACACGGTGGCGTTTACGCAATGAAGGCGATTTTGAAATTATCTGTGATAAAGTGATGTAGTTTGAGTTCGAGCCGCCACGTTTTGACCATGGCTTGTATGCATCGGAAACAAGTTGTACACTAGAAAAGTTAACAAATCAGCTTGGGGCCTGGTACATTTCAAGCACACCGGCTGGTCTTTCTTAAAGGTGATCAAGTGTCCAAGTAATTATAATCAATGGTTCCAGAATTATTTGTGCTCACCTTTTCTATTGCTTTTCAATTTTATATTGTAAAGTAATCAAACAAAAACGTGGCTATGCTTTCTACTATTGGGCAACTACTGTGGTTGCAATCAGAACTCAAGTAGCTTACCAGGTTTGACAGTGGACCTTTTGTCAGCTTCAAGTTATCGGATTTGTCTTGCTTCCTTCTAATAGTCTAGATCCCTGGATGATATAATTTTCTGCTCTTAATCTAGTTTCCGTTTGTTCGGGCATGTCTGTTAATGGGGTTAGGCATATGTGATACTTTATTCAATAGGGAAGATTGACCAGTTAAATTTTCTTAGTTCCAGCAGTGCCAATCTCACTGTAGAACAGTATGGCAGTGACATTTTACTGAATATTTATGTTTGGTCTCTTATTCACTAAGAACACAAATTTGATTACTTTGGAAACGTCATAATGCAGGATGCCTCTCTATCGTTGACTGGTCCTACCCGTGCTATCGTGATCTTTGATCCTGTCAACTACGAGGTCGAGCTGAAAGTGAAGGGAGACACGCCTTCTCAAGATAAATTCCTAAGCCTTCTACTCATTGAGGACAAGTACTATGCTTCTGGTGAACCTTGCCATGGAGTTCACTGCCACACATACTCTTCTAAGCTAAGCACAGTGGAGTTGACAATCGGCCATCTTGCACAAACAGTAGAGGCTACTATCACATTTCAGGTCATCGAGGGATCCTGGCCAACTCACCATCATGGGCGATTTGTTGCACGTATGGCTCGTCTCAATGATCTGGAGATGGTGCTGCTTGATTCTCGGGATGGCATGGTGTCTGTCATGAGTGATGGTGTGATTGAGCTTTCACGATGTGTTGTGCCCGTCGAAGCAGATGGAGAACTGAAGCTTTGGGTGGATGCATGGCAGGGCAATGACCAGGCTGATGTTGTTGGCAAAGATCAAGTAACATTTGCACCTAGAAAAGCAGGTAGAAGTGAGGATACGTGTGATGTTGGGTTTTGTAAGATGCGAGTCAATGTTGTTTGGTCTCTTGTTGTGAACTGGTGATATGTAGAAAAAAAGCACACAATCCTCCATGATTTTGTCAAAGCACGTAAAACACACAATCCTGCTTTCACAAGGGTTGTGTTACGCCACACAGTTCTTACGCACTATTATTTCACACACTGCATATCGATAGATGCAAGTACTACATAGTAGTAGACCCGTCCACATGATATATATGCTCACACACACCATAAACCCCACACGCGTCATGCGCGTTCACTTCTACCGGCATGTTGCATGTGCTTCTCCCTGCTAGCTATCTAGCTGCCCGGAACCCAGATGATGCTGAGCTTCGTGAGGAAGTGGCACACGGTCACCTCCCCCGGCTTGAGGTTGTGGAGCTCAAAGAAGGGGTTCTTCGGGCTCCACTTGGACGTGTCAAGGTGGCACACCGCCAGAGCCTCCATTGTCTTCGGCACCACGCCATCCTCCACGCTCGTCAGCGTCACTGTGTATGCGGACGTACGGTTGGCTGTGTGGCAGTAGTACACAGCGTACGGGTAGGTCAGATCATGGCAGGTCACGATCTCCGACGACTCACCGGAGACCTTCAGGACGGCCGTCACGTTGTACCTCCCGCGAAGTGCCCGCGTGCCCCGAGCTTCGACGGGCAAATCGGCGGCAGAGAACGCGCGGACGTTGCGTGTCTTGAGAAAGGATGGAGGGAGCTCGGCGAGGGACTCGAGGGAGGTGGCGCAGCCGGCGCTTTGGCCAGGGAGTGTCCGTGGGTGCTCGCACATGTCCAACGTCCACCGTATCTTTCTGGCCATCGAGAGGGACGCCGGTGCGAACATGGAGATGATGTCGGAGAGGCGTTCGTGGGAGAAAGGGATGGAGCCAGCTACGCTGCGGGGAAGAAGACTCGGCAGGGAGCTGGTCGGCGGGATGGTCGGGGTGATGATGAAACCTGGTCGCAGCATGTCATGGAAGAAGAAGACGTCGGCCTGCTGCCTTTTGGTACTATGGCTGTGAGCCTTGTGATGATGACTGCCCTGTCCTGTTATATGGCATGCAACGCGTATGTGCGATAGTGAGTATCATTTTTGAGACAGTCTGTATTTAAATAACTAATTCACAGTGATATTAAGATGTCTGAATCTGAAGTTCAAAAATAGTAAAAAAACAAAGAAACTGTACCATTCATACGTGCCTCATGTTGGCTTAAAATTATTTTCTGGACCTCTTTCTGCTCTGACCCATATGACATTGTAACTTTATGTGGACCCTCTTCCTGTTCTGACCCATATGACATTGTGAGTTTGTTCGGATCATCTTCCTGTTCTGACCCATATGACATTGTGACTTTGTGTGGATCATCTTCCTGTTTTGACCCATATGACATTGTGGCTTTATTGGGATCACCTTCCTGTTCTGACCCATATGACATTGTAATTTTGTTCGGATCATCTTCCTGTTCTGACCCATATGACATTGTGGCTTTGTGTGGATCATCTTCCTGTTCTGACCCATATGATATTGTGGCTTTATTGGGATCACCTTCCTGTTCTGACCCATATGACATTGTAATTTTGTTCGGATCATCTTCCTGTTTTGACCCATATGAGATTGTAATTTTGTGCGGATCATTGTCCTTTTCTGACTCATATGACATTGTGGCTTTATGGGGATCCTCTTGTTCTGATCCATGTGATACTATATCTTTGCTTGGAACCTCTTCACCTTTGTCCCAGACTTCATTGTGGTGAGGACAATTTGCATAAAAATGAATCAACAAGGCAATCAACATGCATTCAAAGACACCAAACTAAAAACACATTATATGCACAATCTATAAATACGTAGAACATGTCTAGTCGATGCCTCTCTACAGTAGTCATGACAACACCAAAACAAATATAACTTAGGTTTGCAGTATGCATGGCTAGTGCATAAAACTAACTCTTCATATCCCAACGAAGAAAGTTTTGCCTCCGATCCATAATAACTGTCAGGGCTTTAGCTCAATTTAGTCTAAATTTGAACTAAAATCCTGACATTTATTATTGATCGGAGGGATAAAAGGAAAATGAAAAGGTATAAAAGAGTAAAAAATTAAAAATATTTGGCTATCCCTATTAATTTTATTTGCTTATAATATTATTTCGCCTTGTGCACTGCCAAGGGTTAGTAATATTGTTAGCAGTTAAATAACAAAAAAGTGGATGATTCATGTCAATCTGAGAGTACCACCACAAGATTTTTCTGAAGCTGCGGCTACTTTGAGTGGTTGTAAGTAGACATGGCAATTGCATGGAACAGAAAGATCACAGTGCATAGGGAGGGAAGGGGGAGACCATTTTGTTGGCCTAAGAGGTCACTGATAGCTGGAGGCATTGAAGTTCCAGGAAGGAGCGTCTCCCAGTAGGCCTTCGTCATTGGCGTCTCCAATTTCCGTGCTGCCGTTGTGGCGGCATTGACGAAACTCGCATGCCACCCTCCTCCTCCAGCGATCTGAGAATAGAAGAATAAATAAAACAAAACAATCATCACACGACAGACACTAACTACGTAAATACACAACAACTATAGCTACGCAACACACGCTAATTAGCAACGTAAATGCGCGTGGACAGCTGTAACTGGGAGTGTGATTTAGGCATATGGACTCACCAAGAGAAGTGACACGATGAGTGGCACAAGCATGTCGTGTGCTACCATGTGTTGCATGCTATTGCTGCTGGTAATGGTAATGAAGCAAAGCGTTTGAGAACCAGGGGCCTATTTATAGACCCGTGAGTGTGGATATATGTTTAAGCGAGATGCTTTTAAAGTACTACCTAGTTGACGAGTCCAAGATTCATGAAAAACATATACAAACTATGATCAGATACGCTTAGGCAGGATGCCCCACTGGGCAATGACCACTCAGCCATTCAGGTGACAACTTGTGGTTAAAGAGTGCACCATGCGTTCCACGCTTTTCTTTATTTATTGGGTACGGACATGGCATGATTGCGATTGTGCATCACGCATAGAAATTCTCGGTAAAAATCTTGTCTTGATAGAAAAAACAATATAGTACGTCTTATATTTTCGGATGGGAGGAAATACTTTGATATATCTGAATCGAATATTCATACATGTTGGACCAAGAGTAAACGTACTCCGATGACATTAGTCATTCACCTCATATTTGATTCATTTTTTTAATCAGAACAAATATACAATAGTGAGCAACAAGGTGAGCCCTGGATTTTCTGGTGTCTAATCACCTTCCAAAGTTCTATTCAGCCCTCTCTCGAATCTTTTCCTTATATAAAAAAGACTTCATCAAAAAGGTTTAATTAGTGTTCCCGCAGGAGGATCGCCAATCGTCATCCACACAACAATATTTCTTAGCGCACTATTCTAGATATATAGTACTATATTTTTAGAAACAAAAATTACAATGCATTATTTTTCAAAAGTTGCATCTAAATTTGATGATTTTGGGCTAATACATGCATGTGATTGGAGGAGTAACATTTTTCTCCTATGCTAGTACCCATAAGAGGAGTAACATACTCCCTCCATCCTCAAATAAGTGGACGTGCAGGGTTTTCAAGATAGGTTATTAAGTGGATAGAAGATTGCATTGGAAGATGTAAACCAATATCTCTCTTCTCTTTAATTTTTCCACATTCAATGAGTAAATACATGTAGAAAATAAAGATAACATGTGATGGATATTACTGGGTTTGATTTATGTGCAATGAGAGAGAAGTAACTTTTGCTATTTTAAAATCACTAGAAAATAGAAGTACACTCTTTTATGGTTAAAGTTTGAGGCTAAACATCCATTTATTTGAGGATGGAGAAAGTAGGTGGTAAGATGCAACCACCGGCAGTGCCAACTAATTATTTTAATGACATGTCATTAAATATGGAGAGAGAAGTTTATGGACGTTACCATCATACTACTATAAGAGAATGAGCCTTTCTACCTTACCACATACTACCTCCGTTCCAAGGAATAAGGCGCACGGGTATTTCAAGATGAATTTTAACCATAAAAATTGAGCAACAAAATATTGATTATATTATATGTAATTAGTATCGTTGGATTCATATTGAAAAGCATTTTCTAATAATGCTAATTTCATACAAACAATCTTTATATATTTAAAAAAAATCTTGGTCAAACAAAAAAAAGTAAAACGAGAACGTCTTATTCCTTGAATCGGAGGGAGTATATAATATCCACTACTCCATCCGTCCTCAAATAAATGTACTTCTAGTTTTAAAATTTGTTCTAAAAAGTGTATATCTACACTATCAATGAAGTTAGTTAATGTGTACTTATATCTGTCTCTTCCCTTGTCTGGTCTAACCCTAGTGTTTAAACAACACACCGCGTGGAACTTGCCCTTGCCTTTTTTAATTCTGCATTAAGACTAGACTGGCCCAGGGACCTTGCAACATGACAAATCGTCTCCATACCCAAGCAAGCTTAGCACAGATTAGCTAGCTGTGGAGCCAGCAAGAGGGAAAGTACGGACAAGCCACTTAATGCACTTGCTTCACATGTAGGGGGCACTTAGCCGGTGTTTAATTTTTTTTTTTTGAGGTAAAGCCGGTGTTTAATAATCTATACATCTCTAGGCTTCGTCCTGAAAAACCATCCTCCTCGCTTTTCATTGTGTCCGGCGTGTCCGGAGCATCCCATGTGAGGTGGAGATGGACTCGGGCCACCGGACACCGTATCGGACCGTACCGAATAAAAAAGGGATTTGAGGGACGCGGCAGGAAACTTTTTTTTGTCCGGCGCACCCAAAATCTCTTTGGGGACGATTTGGGAGACGCGACTGGAGATGCTCTTAGTCCTTTGTATCTCTCGTTGAACCAGTGTATACAAAGTTAGCTTTTCTGTTTTCCGTTTTAGTGCTACTATCTCTGCTTAGTAACAGTATGTATGACACCACGCTCATGCAGTCATGCTAAGGATCTACTGTATAAAACTATCTTATATATGGACAACAAGATACCCACCCATGTTTCAAAAAGAAATCTACTGTCGGATCTAAATCTCTTGCATCTATATTATTTGTCCTGCTTTAGTCTCTCTGGTTTTCAGTTATTAATTACGATACCAGTGAATGTTTTCATTAGAATGGGCAAACTGACGGCATGTATCAAGGTATTACTAGGAAGTTAGCTGATTGCAATGCTAGCAAGCGATACGCGGCATAATTGATAAGTAGTGCTATTATATAGTTCACAAAGTATCTTGATATAAATAGGACATAACAGTTTCAGAGATTGTGAAACAATGTAAAGTCAGTACGCTGGCATTTACACGGATGGAAAAAAGAGACAGCAGATAAACAACATAGCTACCATCACTTTTAAAAATAAGGCTCGAAATGAGCCGGCTTTGAATTAACGAAGCCATCAACCGGCTAGGAAGTACACCATGAGATACAACACACCCGCAAAGCACAAACTGAAAACCAACAACAAAGGACAACACAAGAAACGCCGCTAAGCGCCGGGTTGAGGGAGCCTTGTCTTCTGTTGCACCGGAGAGAGTACGTCCTAGTCCACGCCAACAAACCTCCTACGCACACAAGGGGCAGCCCAAGGGGGACTCGACGATGGGCCAGCAACCTAGCAGCGCTTGAGGATCCAAAGGAGGAGGGGTCTTGTGGCGACGCCTCCAAGAAGGTACATGGCGCGCAAGAGCGTCATCGTCGTCGGCAGAGACCGAGGTCCTGCAAAGCTTCACCCAGACCCCGAACCACCACCCCCCGAGCTTGGGCTAGGTCCAGCCCAGAAACACAACATCTTCCAATGGCATTGGTATAGGCACACCGACCAAAACTACGACCAGACGCCAACCTAGCAAAGCCCCCCAAGGCACTAGGCGAGCCGTCAGCTACCGGAGCAAGGCCGTGTATAAGCAGCCAGGCCGATGAGGTGAGAGAGATGGGACACCAGCGAGAGATCAAAGGGTGATCCACAAGGCACTACAAGAGAAACTTGCCCGAAGCGGGGCCACCAAGAGGAGCAAATTGAGGCGGAGGGACGAAAGCCATCAGTTCGAACCAGGGGGATCATCATCAGGACGCCTTCAACAAGGGAACGACACCTGAAAGGTGACGCCATCACCGACAATGGTGGGCCATGCGTAGCTTTCGCTAAGATCAGACCAGGTCAAAACTTTGGTCATCGTCGTGAGGACGTAGAGCGGATAGAACAGAGCTCTCTACCGCGCCTCCAACCTAAGCCACACTAAGACCTAGCCCCAACTAGAGTCGACCACGCGATGAACACAAACGCAACTTCCGCACCAGCGCAACCATGAAGGTCAGAGGGAAAGACCACAACCACGAAAGCAGCTGTAGCCCAGGACGTGCTGCCAACCTCGGCGAGCACACGCTGGCCTAGGGACCCTACCCTAAAAAGCCAGCCAGCATCGGAAGCGCCCAGCGAAGGCCGAGGGTCACCAACGCGAACGGGCGAAGAAGCCGCCGGATCTATACCTAACAGACCAAGCACGAACGCGAAGAAGCAATGGAGGCACGGTTTTGGAGGGTGTCCAAACGCGGGCGCAAAACGCACCCGCAGACCACCCATTGATGGGATTCGTAGCATAGA
This sequence comes from Lolium perenne, assembly GCF_019359855.2. Lineage (NCBI taxonomy): Eukaryota > Viridiplantae > Streptophyta > Magnoliopsida > Poales > Poaceae > Lolium > Lolium perenne. Next base: position 298,677,521 of record NC_067245.2, read on the forward strand.
AAACAAAAAAATTCCTACCGCAAGAACGAATAACAAGCCAAGATCCAATCTAGAAGATGGTAGCAACAAGAAGATCATGAGACTAACCCTCGAAGATTTCCAAAGCCTACAAGATTAGATCTCGTTGTTGTTGTAGTCGATCACTTGCCGGTTTCGAAAGCGCGTAGAAGATCTTGACGGTGCCACAGTCGGGCAGCACCTCCGTACTCGGTCACACGTTCGGTGTTGATGACGACGTACTTCTCCCCATTCCAGCGGGCAGCGGAAGTAGTAGACCCTCCTCGGAATCCCGACAGCACGACGGCGTGGTGGCGGTGGTGATGGAGAACTCCGACAGGGCTTCGCCTAAGCGCTATGGGAGTAGTATGAAGAGGAGAGAGGCTAGGGTTTGGGAGAGGGAGCTAGGGCTGCGACTTGTGCACCTCTTGGGGCTCCCCTTGCCCTCCTTTTATAGGTGGAAAAGGTCCTTGGGTCGTCCAAGACCTGCCCCCAAAGTTTGGGAGAGTTCCGGTAGGTTTCTGTCAGCCGAAACCTACTAGAACTAGGACTCTTTTGCCAAATCCGAATCTGCCTTAGGGGCAACTTCTTAACCCTTAAGGAAAACATGGATACACCTATTATGGAACCCTCCGGACTTCCTTAGACAGTCCGGGTCGTCCCGGACACTTCCGGAACCTTCCACAATATTCCGGACCTTCCAAAACCTTCTAGAAGCTCCGGTCAAAACACCGGACTTTTTCCGAACTCCGGAAAATGACTTCCCATATATGAATATTATTCTTCGGACCATTCCGAACCTCCTCGTGATGTCTTGGATCCCATCCGAGACTCCGAACGACATTCGAACTCCATTCCATATTCCATATCTACATAAAACGACATCAAACCTTAAGTGTGTCACCCTACGGTTCGTGAACTATGCTGACATGGTTGAGACTTCTCTCCGACCAATAACCAATAGCGGGATCTGGAGATCCATAATGGCTCCCACATACTCAATGATAACTTAGTGATCGATTGAATCATTACATACGATACCGATTCCCTTTGTCACGCGATATTTTACTTGTCCGAGGTTTGATCATCGGTATCTCTATACCTTGTTCAACCTCGTCTCCGACAAGTACTCTTTACTCGTACCGTGGTATGTCATCTCTTATGAACCATTCATATGCTTGCAAGCTAATCAGACGATATTCCACCGAGAGGGCCCAGAGTATATCTATCCGTCATCGGGATGGACAATATCCCACTCTTGATCCGTATGCCTCAACTCATACTTTCCGAATACGTAATCCCACCTTTATAACCACCCATTTACGCAGTGGCGTTTGATGTAATCAAAGTACCCTCCCGGTATAAGTGATTTACATGATCTCATGGTCGAACGACTAGGTAACTATGTATCAAAAGCTTATAGCAAACTGAACTTAATGACATGATCTTATACTACGCTTATTTGGGTGTGTGTCCATTATATCATTCATCTTAATGACATAACCTTGTTATTAATAACATCCAATGTTCATGATCACGAAACCATGATCATCTACTAATCAACAAGCTAGTTATACAAGAGGCTTACTAGGGACTCCTTGTTGTTTACATAACACACATGTATCAATGTATCGGTTAATACAATTATAGCATGGTATGCAAACAATTATCATAAACACAAAGATATATTATAATAACCATTTTATTATTGCCTCTTGGGCATATCTCCAACAGTCTCCCACTTGCACTAGAGTCAATAATCTAGTTTACATTTGTAAAGATATAACACCCTGGCCTTTTGGTGCTTTATCATGTTTTGCTTACGGGAAAGGTTTTAGTCAATGGATCTGACACACTCAGAAACGTATATATTTTTCAATTCATTTGCGTCTTCACGCATCACTCATTTTCCAAATGAGTCGGCATTAATCGTATATGTTCGGTCTTCTGGTAGAACCTTAATTCCGCGGTCTGAAATATGTCACTAATATTGTCACACACAATATAGCTTCAAAGTTCTGACACTATCGAAACTACACCAAGTTCTCAAAGAACTTCTTGACTTAACATCCTCAATCATTGTCAAAACAATGACATACTCTGCCTTCTTTTGTAGAATCCGTCACAATATTTAGAACTCTTCTAAATCTAGCATTGTGCTACCTTTTTAATAACACTTAGCCTAATTGAGATTTGAAATTTATTTTTATATGTGACCAAACTAATATCAGTGCAACATCTTACAGCGATTTGTTTGTCATTACCTCATACAAAACTATATATATATCCTTGGTTCTTCTAAAGTACTCAAGGATATTCTTAATGTTGTCCAATAATCATCACATGAATCATTCTGGTATATGCTCCTAACTCTTTAGAGCACAGGACATCTGATTGTGTACATTTTATTCGTCATCTAAAATCACTCATGTGGTTTTACTCATTGAGTGTCAAATACACTCAAGTCTTGTTAAAACTTCTCATGGAAAGAACACCTTCTTAATATTTCTATATTGAACTAATTGAATATCCATTCTATGTACTTTGACTTAAACTTATTATGTGTTTCAATCTATCTTCATAGATCTTGACACTAAATATGTTTCAGTCCATATCCTTTCATTGAAGTTAATTCTCAATGAAACCTTTTATAATCAAGTATATAATTGCATCATTTATAACCAACTATATGTCATCTACATAAAGTATTATAAATATGTCTCAGTGCTCCCACTTAATTTCTTGCAAATGCAAGCATCTTCATCGTTTCTGATGAAATCAAAAACTCTTTGACTATTTCATCTGGTGAAGATTCCAACTCCGCGATACTCACTTCATCCAATTGAAGTTCGTATACCTATCTAGTATTCCACGGACTAGCAAAACTCTTGGTTTTGTATCTATTATACATCCTTCATACACACTTCTGGTAAGGAATGTATTTCTACCATCATACTATCATATCTCATAAAAGAAATATGTAGCGATTACTAGGATAATCCACATAGACTATAAGCATCGCTACGGAAGATCTAATCTTATCGTAGTCAACTCTTTGAACTTTGTCGTAAACAACTTTTCGACAAGCCGAGCTTATTCAAGGATATTCCATCCAAGTCCATCAATTTTATAGATCCATTTACTTTCAAAAAGTATTCATCTATCTTGGATTTCATGGCGTATAGCCATTTTAACGGAGTCAGGGCCCATCATAACTTCTTTGTTTGTAGTTGGTTTATCATTGTTCAAAAAACAATCCTTTGTCCACAAATCATTTATTTGATAACAAAGTAAACCATACCTACAAGGTTCAATAGGTACTTCGATCTCCATGGCTAAAACAATTTGTAGTCATGGGAGCCATGATCGTCGTGGCCGCTTCCGGAACCAATTCTGATGTTGCGCTACTCTGATCATTATGCTCAGGTTCATAAACCTTATCAAGTTCTATTGTCCTCCCACTCAAATACTTCGCTAGAAACAATTTCTTGGAAATAAGTAAGAAACATCGACAAACACTTTTGTCTTTGTCTCCATAGTAGAAATAATTCCCAATCAATTCTTTGGGATAACCAACAAAGACATTCATCCGATTTTGGTTGTAAACTCATTTACTTATGCTATGCATACCAAAATTTAAGAAATGACTATTAGGGTTCATACCCATGCCATAACTGGTATGGTGTCATTTCAACAGATCATGATGATGCTCTATTCAGTGTAAAAGCGGTAGTCTCTAAAGCATAATCCTCAAAAATATAATGGCTTCATTTTATTTTATCTCATCATTAATCCAACAAGGTTTGAATATGTCTCTCGGATACTTCATCATCACTATGATACTCCAAGAAACGTGAGTTGTAGAACAACTTCATAACTCTCTTTAGATGTTCGCTAAAACTCGTAATTCAAATATTTCCACTATGATCCAATCATAGATATTTGACTTTTCTATTACGATGATTTCCACTTCATGCTGAAATTTATTTGAATCCATTCAAATGTTTCAAACTTCTTCCTTATCGAATATATCCACATATATATACTCAATTCATTGTTGGAAGTTTTCATGAAGTAGAAGAATCTCCCGCACACAACTATGCCCAGTGAACCACATATATCATCATGTATGTTTCCAATAAGTTAGTTGCCCGTTCAACTCTTGGCCTATGAACGGTATTTCAGTCATTCTCTTTAGAAAAGATTTGCAAGCGCCAAACGATTCAAAAATCAAATGACTCCAAAAATCCATTTGCATGGAGTTCCTTCACGCGTTCCTCTCTAACATGACCTAAATGGCGGTTCCACAAATAAGTGGAATTCAAATCATTTGCCTTATGGCATTTTAGCGTCAGTGTTATGTATGTGTGTTTCCCATTAAGATTTATAATAACTTATCCATCGTACATGGAGTAATGTCATAATTTGAACAACTCATTGTTTTCATTTGACCAGAACAAAATAACAATTTATTAAGTTCTTTATTATAAATTCTAAGGGCTAGGTAAAATGCCAACGACAAACATAATAACACTTTATTATGTTCCAGACGTGCATTATTACCATATTCCTTATCAGTCACTTAGGCCATCGTATTCTTGTATTGCGTTGTATTGTATGACATGTCATACCAACCAATATGGTACAAATACCCAAGAATTTTATTATGTGACCAAACAAGGAATACATCCATAACATGTATATCATTTATATACACCTGAGCTAGACCTTCTAGTCTTTTTCTTTCTTTCTGCCAAAATATCTTTTGTAGTTTCTCTTTTAGCTTTCCTCATTCTCAGAAAACACTTCACCTTCAATAACTTCTAGGTTTGTTGGTCAAATACCAATAACCTTGAGGTTCTTATTTTGAAGTTGATCATCATATGACAAGTGTTCCATATTTCACTATTAGTAACTTTGTAATATGATGAACAATTTCACTCATAATTTTATCCATCATATCATGACGACTTTCCGAGATCATGTCTGTACATGCTAGGCTCGTAAAGTTTAACCTCATTATTCGCATGTGCAAATCTGGCTTGCACCAGTTGTATGCACACGTAGAATCTATAACACTTGATCATCAAGTGATGCTTCGAAACGAAGAGTCTTAGCAACGGTGCATACTAAGAACGATCACTCCATGGATATGTGAATATCGTTAGTGCCCCAATAGTTGGAGGATTGGGACGCCTGGCGTCTTTAACCTTCGTACATTCCCATAAAACTTATGAGTTTATGTAGTCTCACCAAATTATATTCTATCACCTTGCAATAAGGTCTTAGATATCACATATATCTCATACCTTGCTTATTTCTGAAAACTAATTTTTCAGCTCCTTACTTTTTAAACAGATTTGAACTTCAAGTTTCACGGAGACAAGAAGATTCTAGGTACTAATTGAAATCATTGTTCTTTGAATCAGCAATGTGAGGTTTACTAAAAGTTTGCAATAGGACTTAATTATTTCTTGATTCTTTAACAATACGGTACCAGTCCGTAAAGTTACTTGTCAGACTTAACATTATTTCTATCTCAATTACAAGACTAGCGCATGGTAGAAAACGGTTGCCAATTCTACAAATTTAATTCAAAATACCATTCAGACTATGTTCATGATAATTAGTTCATGTTTTAATCTAATTACTAATGAACTCCCAGTTAATACAACATCCCTCATAGTTGTTAAGTGGTACAGGATCCACATTCACTACACCAAAACCGATCATCATGTGAGATGATGTAGCTTCAATGGTGAACATCAACATGTTGATCATATCATCCATATGACTCGTGTTCAACCTTTCGGTTCCGTTGTTCCGAGGCCATGTCTGTACATGCTAGGCTCTTCAAGCAAACCCAAGTATTTCCGCGTGTGCAACATGGCTTACACCCGTTGTATGTGAACGTATAGTCTATCACATCCGATCATCACGAGATGCTTCGAAACGACGAATTGTAGCAACGGTGCATACGAGGGGAAAACACTTTATTATCTTGATATTAATGTGAGAGATCATCTTATAATGCTACCGTCGCGATCTAAGCAAAATAAGATGCATAAAGGATTAACATCACATGCAATTCATATGTGATATGATATGGCCCTTTAGTCTTTGCGCCTTTGATCTTCATCTCCAAAGCACGAACATGAACTCCATCATCAACGGGCATGATCTCCATCATCGTCGGCGTAGCGTCAAGGTCCATGGTGCCGTCTTCATGGTTGTTCACCGTGTGTAGCAACTATTACAACTACTTTGAAATAATACTACAACATGAAATATAAAGACAACCATAAGGCTCCTGCCGGTTGCCACAACACAATAATGATCATCTCATACATATTCATCATCACATCATGGCCATATCACATCACCAAACCCTGCAAAAATAAGTTAGACGCCTCTAATATGGTTTGCATATTTTACGTGGTTTAGGGTTTTCGAGTAAGATCCAATCTACCTACGAACATGAATCACAACGGTGATACTAGTGTTGTCAATAGAAAGAGTAAATTGAATCTTTACTATGGTGGGAGAGACAGACACCCGCAAAGCCACTTATGCAATACAAGTTTCATGTCGAGCGTGGAGCAAGTCTCATGAACGCGGTCATGTAAAGTTAGCCCGGGCCGCTTCATCCCACCATGCCGCAAGATGCAAAGTACACGAACCAACAAAGCATCAACGCCCACAAAACAATTGTGTTCTACTCGTGCAACCAATCTATGCATAGACACGGCTCTGATACCACTGATGGGATTCATAGCATAGAAAACAAAAAAATTTCCTACCGTAAGAACGAATAACAAGCCAAGATCCAATCTATAATATGGTAGCAATGAGAAGATCATGAGACTAACCCTCAAAGATTTCCAAAGCCTACGAGATTAGATCTCGTTGTTGCTGTAGTCGATCACTTGCCGCTTTCGAAAGCGCGTAGAAGATCTTGACGGTGCCACAGTCGGGCAGCACCTCCGTACTCGGTCACACGTTCGGTGTTGATGACAACGTCCTTCTCCCCGTTCCAGCGGGCAGCGGAAGTAGTAGATCCTCCTCGGAATCCCGACAGCACGACGGCGTGGTGGCGGTGGTGATGGAGAACTCCGACAGGGCTTCGCCTAAGCGCTATGGGAGTAGTATGAAGAGGAGAGAGGCTAGGGTTTGGGAGAGGGAGCTAGGGCTGCGACTTGTGCACCTCTTGGGGATCCCCTTGCCCTCCTTTTATAGGTGGAAACGATCCTTGGGTCGTCCAAGACCTGCCCTCAAAGTTTGGTAGAGTTCCGGTAGGTTTCTGTTAGCCGAAACCTACTAGGACTAGGACTCTTTTGCCAAATCCGAATCTGCCTTAGGGGCAACTTCTTAACCCTTAAGGAAAACATGGATACACCTATTATGGAACCCTCCGGACTTCCTTAGACAGCCCGGGTCGTCCCGGACACTTTCGGAACCTTCCACAATATTCTGGACTATTCCGGTCCTTCCAAAACCTTCTACAAGCTCCGGTCAAAACACCGGACTTTTTCCGAACTCCGGAAAATGACTTCCCATATATGAATCTTATTCTTCGGACCATTCCGAACCTCCTCGTGATGTCTTGGATCCCATCCGAGACTCCGAACAACATTCGAACTCCATTTATTCCATATCTACTTAAAACAACATCAAACCTTAAGTGTGTCACCCTACGGTTCGTGAACTATGCAGACATGGTTGAGACTTCTCTCCGACCAATAACCAATAGCGGTATCTGGAGATCCATAATGGCTCCCACATATTCAATGATAACTTAGTGATCGATTGAACCATTTACATACGATACCGATTCCCTTTGTCACGCGATATTTTACTTGTCCGAGGTTTGATCATCGGTATCTCTATACCTTGTTCAACCTCGTCTCCGACAAGTACTCTTTACTCGTACCGTGGTATGTCATCTCTTATGAACCATTCATATGCTTGCAAGCTAATCAGACGACATTCCACCGAGAGGGCCCAGAGTATATCTATCCGTCATCGGGATGGACAATATCCCACTCTTGATCCATATGCCTCAACTCGTACTTTCCGAATACGTAATCCCACCTTTATAACCACCCATTTACGCAGTGGCGTTTGATGTAATCAAAGTACCCTTCCGGTATAAGTGATTTACATGATCTCATGGTCGAAGGACTAGGTAACTATGTATCGAAAGCTTATAGCAAACTGAACTTAATGACATGATCTTATGCTACGCTTATTTGGGTGTGTGTCCATTATATCATTCATCTTAATGACATAACCTTGTTATTAATAACATCCAATGTTCATGATCACGAAACCATGATCATCTAATAATCAACAAGCTAGTTATACAAGAGGCTTACTAGGGACTCCTTGTTGTTTACATAACACACATGTATCAATGTTTCGGTTAATACAATTATAGCATGGTATGCAAACAATTATCATAAACACAAAGATATATTATAATAACCATTTTAATATTGCCTCTTGGGCATATCTCCAACACCCATGGACCTCGCAGTTCCCAGCCGGGTCTCAGGCCCAAATCTGGCCGCCAAACCCCGAGCCCAACACCATTGCCGGAGGCCACGCCACCGCCGCATCCGAGGCCCGCAACACCCACCCCAGCGGGATGGTCAACTGACCGAGCCCTGGCAGGCCCAGATCTGGGCCCACAAGCCTAGATCCGGCCAAACCCTAGCCACCAACAGCAGCCACCAGCGACCGGCCGACGCACGAGGCGCCGCACCACCAGAAGCAGCTAGCGGCTGGAGCAGCAGAGCCGCGCCGGCCAGGGGCCACCGCGACGTGCCGCCCTGCGGGCGCGACCCGCCCCAGAGAGCCTGCCCGACGAGCGGGAGGGAGCGTCCAGGGACGCGCTTGTCGATGTGTCGCCGCCGCAACCGGAAGGCCGGCCAGCGCGGCCCAGGGTGCAGCGGCCGGAGCAGCATCGCCAGACTTCGCCGCCGCCGACTCGGGGACCGCCCCGTCGGGATGCCTCACGCGCGGGGAAGAGAAGATCCGCCGCCGGCGGCACCGCGCGGGCTTTGCCCGGCAGCTCTCGCCGGCGGCGAGGGCGGGGGAGGAGGGTGGGGGGAGTGAGCGCGGGCTGGAGGAGTGTGGGGCGCCCCGGTCACCTCGGGGTGGGGGGGGGGGGGGGGGGGGTGTGACGGGAGCCACTGAAATCAAATCACCATCAAGCCTAGCTACCATCACTTGCTAGTGAAATTAACCATATATTATTAAACCTAGAAAACAACAACTGTTATTACAAAAGGTCACCTCAACGTTGGGCAGCAAGATTAACTTCAGGAAAGAAAAAAGATCGGCCACCAATACCACCACAAAACCTTCAATGTAAGTTGTACATTATACGTACGTTTGAGAGCACATTATACGGAGAACTCATAGCGGAAAATTGGCATGAACCATCTGATGCCCGCACTGAAATGCACCCTGAAAACAAAGCAGCAAATAATATGAATTGTCCGAATACACAGCATATATGTATATCAGAAAACATGAGGACAGAAACAAACGGGCATGCCTGTGTAGGATATAGTAAGTATGTGTACAGTTAGGAATGTTAGAAATAGAATTAATCTTCATGTATGTAGGGAGTTACGGTTTAGCTTTCCTCCTCTCCCACGTTGTAATCTGGCCATCTATATAATGAATACAATCTGGACCTGCTTCATGGCGTCGTCCTCCGCTGCCCCGGTGCTCAACCTTGGGCACCCCTTGACGGACAAGCTCTCCCGCACCAACTACCATGGCTGGCGCGCCCAGGTGCTGCCCGCGATTCGCGGTGCTCGCGTGTTCGGCCTCCTCGACGGCTCGGACGCTGCACCTCCGGAGATGCTGACGGAGAAACCTGCTGACAAAGATGCAGCAGATCAAACGGTGAAATCCGTTCCAAACCCTGCCTACGACGCCTGGATAGCTCGGGATCAAATCGTCCTCTGGTACCTCCTTCAGTCGATCGGGCATGAGGTCCTGCCTCACGTCCACCGGATCGAGACCGCCGCCGGAGTCTGGCAGGCGGTTGAGGAGATGTTTGCGTCGCACTACCAGACCAAGATCACGAATCTTCGAATCCAACTGGCTAACACCAAGAAACTGCAGATGTCCACCGATGCCTTTCTCACCAAGATGCAGGGCATTGTCGACGAGCTCGCGACTACTGCGAGGTCATCACCACCCGGGAGCATGTCTCCTTCATCCTCGCCGGCTTAGGAGGCTCCTACAACTCTCTTGTCGCTGCCCTCAGCGTCAACACTGTCCCGATCTCGCTGTCTGCCTTGTATGCACAGCTGCGGGCTTATGATCACCGCCAGGAGATGCTTGGCGGTGGCTCCTCCGACATGGCCTTTGAGTCCTCTACCAACGCCGCTCAGCGCCAGGAACGCGGGCGGCAGAACAATCGGTCACATGGTGACCGTGCTGACTACTCTGATCGTCGCGACTCGCGACGCGATGACCGCCGTGACGATCGTCCGCCTCATCAAGGACTTGGTGGTGGCCGTGCCCCGTCTGCAGGAGGTCATGGACGCGGCCGTGGACGCCGTCGCAACACGCCATGGGTGGATGTAACCTGCCAAATATGCGACAAAGAAGGCCACCCTGCCAAAGATTACTGGTGGTGATTTCAAGACGATGATGATTCCGACGATAAAGAAGCTCATGATGCGTCCTATGGAGTTGATACCAATTGGTACCAGGACAATGGTGCTACTCATCACATCACCGGGGAGCTCCAAAACATGACCGTCCGCGACAAATATCATAGCAATGACAAGGTCAACACTGCAGGTGGACATGGTATGCCTATATCTCATGTTGGTCATTCAATTGTTCGTACTCCTGCTCAAAACTTTCATCTTCATAATGTCCTCCATGTTCCACATGCCTCTAAAAACCTGCTCTCCGTTCACCGCTTCACTCTTGATAATCGTGTGTTTATTGAATTCCATCCTTTCTTCTTTTTGATCAAGGACCAGGTCACACGGAAAATAATTCATAGAGGTCGCTGCGTTGGGGGGCTCTATCCACTCATATCATCCCTGATGTCATCATCATAGTCTCCCAAGCATGCCTATACTGCTGCCAAGCCATCACAAGCAAGGTGGCATAGTCGTTTAGGTCATCCATCGTTAGCCATTGTTAGGCAAATTATTAGCAAGAATAAACTTCTATCTGTTAGAGATTCTAGTTCTGAGTCAGTGTGTGATTCGTGTCAGCGAGCTAAAAGTCATCAATTGCCATATCCAATTTCCACTAGTGTTTCTACTGCCCCTCTTCAGTTAATATTTTCTGATGTATGGGGTCCTGCACCTACTTCTGTGGGTCGTCATGACTATTATGTAAGATTTATTGATGATTATAGCAAGTTTATTTGAATCTATTTGCTTAAGAAAAAATCTGATGCTTACAATGCCTTTGTCAAATTTAAAAAATTGGTTGAGCATCAACTTGACACCAAAATCCTCACTGTTCAGTCCGATTGGGGTGGAGAGTATGAAAAACCACTCAACTCTCTGTTTCAATCACAGGGGATTTCTCATCATGTCTCCTGTCCTCATGCTCACCAACAGAATGGTTCTGCTGAAAGAAAGCATCGCCATATTGTAGAAGTTGGGTTAGCACTTCTTGCTCATGCACACATGCCTCTAAAATTCTGGGATGAAGCCTTTCTAACTGCGACATACCTTATTAATATGCTTCCTAGTAAAGTCACCAATAATGACACTCCAGTTCATCGCCTACTAGGAACTCACCCATCCTACAAATCCCTTCGAGTTTTTGGTTGTGCCTATTGGCCAAACTTGCGCCCCTACAATAAACGCAAACTTGCTTTCCGATCCAAGCAATGTGTCTTCATTGGCTATAGTCCTCGGCATAAAGGGGTCAAATGTTTTGATGTTACAACAGGGCGAGTTTATATTTCCAGAGATGTGGTATTTGATGAGGCAGTGTTCCCCTTTAAAACTCTTCATCCCAATGCTGGAGCCTTGCTTCGCAAAGAGAACGAACAATTTGATGACACACATGATGATTTTATGCATGCTACTAATCCTGTGCAAAGTGCTCCTTTTCTTGCTCCACAGGTCCTGCAGCTCAACACCAAGACACTCCTCAAAATTTGGATGAAATTGATGCCTCAAGCAGCTCAAATGGTCACATGAAATGTCAGCAGAAGAGGACACAGGCGCTGGACACAAGACAGATTCTCTGCCAGGATCCCCCTCGGGATCGTCCCCATGATCCGCCTCAGATCGGCCATCCGCCAATCATGGGCCTGCTGACCGGCCTGGCGCATCTGCGTGCCCTGACGCGTCTCCGCGTGCGCGGGACCGCAATGCCTCCGCGTCCGGATCGTCTGTGCCCGCTTCCTCCCGCGCAACGGCCACAACATCGCCCACGGGATCGTCTGCAGCATCTGACCACGCCAGGACAGCGCACTCCCAGCCAAATCATGTCAGCGCGCCAGCTCGTGGATCTTCTGCGCCGTCTAGCTCTGTGGCTCCTCCTGCACCTCGCCCAGTCACACGTGCGTCCCGCGGTATACGCAAACCTCGTGAGTACACCGACGGCACTGTTCGCTGGGGATTGTCTGCTGTGTCCACTGAGCCATCAAATCTTCAAGTTGCTTTGCAAGATCCCAAATGGAAGAATGCGATGGACGAAGAATATCATGCACTTATGAAGAATCAAACATGGCATCTTGTTCCTCCACGACATGGTACTAACATTATTGATTGTCGATGGATTTATAAGGTCAAGCACAAGGCTGATGGGTCTGTTGACAGATACAAGGCTCGTCTTGTGGCCAAAGGGTTCAAACAACGATATGGACTTGATTATGAGGAGACTTTCAGTCCTATTGTGAAGATAGTTACAGTTCGTCTTGTATTAGCAATTTCAGTATCCAGGGGATGGAGTTTGCAACAGTTGGATGTTAAGAACGCGTTTTTACATGGTGTTCTGGAAGAGGAAGTTTATATGAGACAGCCACCTGGCTATGAAGATCCTCGGTATACACATTATGTTTGCAAACTAGACAAGGCGTTATATGGGCTAAAGTAGGCACCTCGAGCATGGTATTCTCGGTTGAGCTCCCAGCTACTTCAGTATGGCTTCAAGGCATCGAAGTCTGATACATCTCTCTTCATATACCATAATCATCATGTTACTATGTTCATGCTCATCTATGTTGATGACATTATTGTTTCGAGCTCCTCTCAAGACGCTACTGATGCGCTTCTCCAAGCTCTTAGCAAAGAATTCGCTCTTAAGGATCTTGGTCAACTTCATTATTTTTTGGGCCTTGAGGTTCACTCCACTACAAGAAAAGTTCTGATAGACAACGTCTCAAAATCGTCCGCTAAGGGGTATTTTTCGTCGCCTATGGGCCTAACCCGACGATATGGGTTCTGTTGTCGAAACTGCGCCAGGCAAAGTCCTACGACGATTTTTTCGGTCCGTCGCTCTTGGGCGCCCTTCCGCCACGGAAAATCGGACCGTTGCGCAAGTGTTTCCGGGAGCCCGTTGACTGCTGACGTCATGCAAACTGCCACGTGGGCACGCCATTAATCGGCGATTAACGGCGTTAACCAAGCTGAAACCCCGTGGTAGATGGTAGGCCCACACGTGGCCTGCCACGTCTTAAGCGGGCCGGCCCATTAAGTTTGCGGGCCGGGCCAGCTGACTTAGTTTGACCGGTCAACTATATAGCTGGGCTGGTCCATTAGTTACGTGGGCCGGGCCTAACCTCTAAGGTTGACTGGTCAAAACTTTAATGGGCCGGCCCACTAAGCATGTCGGCCGGGCCGAATGCACTCGTTTGACCGGTCAACAGGCAAAAGGGCCGGCCCACAAGACACGTGGGACCCACTTTCCTGTTATCGGACCGGCCCATTTACCTAGTGGGGTCCACCTTAAAACAACTGGGCCGGCCCAAGAAGTTATTGGGCCGGCCCAATTAGCATGTGGGTCCCACTTTCCTGCTATCGGGCCGGCCCATTTAGTACGTGGGGTCCACAATAGATCAAATGGGCTGGCCCAACAAGAAAGTGGGCCGGGCCAAAAACACAGGTGGGTCCCACTTTCCTGTTAAAGGGCCGGCCCATTTAGTATGTGGGGTCCACCATATAGCAAGTGGGCCGGCCCAACAAGATAGTGGGCCGGGCCAAAAACACAGGTGGGTCCCAATTTCCAGTTAAAGGGCCGGCCCATTTAGTATGTGGGGTCCACCATATAGCAATTGGGCTGGCCCAACAAGATAGTGGGCCGGGCCAAAAACACAGGTGGGTCCCACTTTCCTGTTAAAGGGCCGGCCCATTTAGTATGTGGGGTCCACCATATAGCAAGTGGGCCGGCCCAGCAAGATAGTGGGCCCGGCCAAAAACACAGGTGGGTCCCACTTTCCTGTTGAAGGGCCGGCCCATTTAGTATGTGGGGTCCACAATATAGCAAGTGGGCTGGCCCAACAAGATAGTGGGCCGGCCCAATAAGCTGGTGGGGCCCACTTCCATGTTAACGGGCCGGCCCAATAAGTAGGTGGGCCGACCCAAAATGAAAGTGGGTCCCACACTACTGTAAGTGGGCCGGCCCAATCAGTTGTAGGGCCCTGGTTGTTTGACTAGTCAACTTGCATTAAATTTCATGAGCCTAAAATCTGGTATCAATGATACACACAATTACATACACAAATAAAATAACTAGGAAAATTACAAGGCAATTAATGTGCCCAAATAAAAAATCACATAGAATCATTGAGGACTTCTATTAGCATCATCAATAACACGTTGACATTTGGCAATCGCCTTGATTGAATCTTGTGTACTCTTGGTCAACATATCAGCTACAGATCTTAAAGCAGCAATACCATGTCTTTTATAAAGTACAGCCTTGAGATATTTACTGTTTGATGAAAGGAATGGTCTAGGTTGACGGCTATGAGAGGATGCATCAGAAGAAAGATCAGAACTTTTTGTGGGCCTCTCTTCTGATGAAGATTGCTTCATCACAACTGCATTCTGATAATAATGCAAAAAGAGTTAAACGATGAACTATGCAAACATGTATTAAGCGTTGTCGATATGAGATAGTCACAAGTACTAAGCACAAACTTACATTATATCGTTGCATAGGCTCACCCCGGAACCTTTTTTGCGCTCTATCTTCTACTAAGGACTTCTTCTTACACCTGCATTCTAGTAATATTGCAACATAGTTACAACAGTGAACTATTCAAACATTTATTATGCAATGTAGATATAAGATAATAACAAGTTGCATAAATAAGACAATGTATGGAACTTGTACTAAGCACAGACTTACATCATAATGTTGCACAGGGTCGCTTTGGCGACTATCTTCTAATGATGACTGCTTCATTAAAACTGCATTCTGGTAATATTGCAAACATAGTTACAATAATTAACTATTCAAACATGTATTACGCAATGTAGAGATCAGATAACAACATGTAGCAGAAATAAGCACAAGATAAGATAAGATGCATGTACTAAGCACATACTGGCTCGCTGCAGGTCCTTCTTTTGCGTGCACTAGTCGTGGTCGACATGCCTGTCATTTTAGGTTCAGCCATCAAGTGAAATGCTAATCCTCCTGCTCCATTGTCCTTAATCTGTGTTTAGATATCACATTTAAGACCAAATCAGCTGGTTTCAAATAACAAAAAACTTGAGCTGCCAAATGAATAAGCCAATATTTACCAGATATCAGATTAAAACCCACTACAAGAAAAGTTGCCATGGCCGACGAAGTTGAAGTCGCGCCGTGGTTGCTGGTGCACCATGGCCGACGATTTTTGGTCCCTCCGTGGTTCATGTCAAAACTTTTTTTTTCTCGTTTTTTAGGCCACCTAGCCCGACGAAAGCGGCCAAAACGTCGCGTATGGTGGCCCGGGACGTGGTGCATCGCGAATTCTCGGGTTCGCCGACCGAGTCAACGCAAATCCGCACCGCCCAGGGATGTAGGGCCCAGATGGCAGCCTCTCTAGCATTGTTTTTTTTCTCGATCGCGCCATCTCGTTCAACGCTCTCCGATCGAGCCGTTTACGATGCAGGATCATGGGTCCCGCTTGTCATCCTCTATGAACCAAATTTCTTTCTTTTCTTGGATTTTTTTAACACCCTGATTTCTGGCTACTTCCTTTTTCTTTTGATCCCTTGCCGCCTTGGAAACATTGAGACCGCTGCAGCTAAATGGGACCCGCATGTCATCCTCTATGAGCAATCAACTTTCTTTTCTTGGAGTTTTTTTTGGCACCTCATATTTGATCACTTGCCTTTTTTTTCGATCCCCTGCCGCCTCTCAAACGGTGATACCGCTGCTGCTAAATGGGACCCGCATGTCATCCTCTATGTACTATAAAACATTCTTTTCTTGGATTTTTTTTGGCACCTCATATTTGGTCACTTGCCTTTTTCTTTCGATCCCCTGCCGCCTCTCAAACAGTGAGACCGCTGCAGCTAAATGGGACCCGCATGTCATCCTCTATGAGCAATCAACTTTCTTTTCTTGGAGTTTTTTTTGGCACCTCATATTTGGTCACTTGCCTTTTTGTTTCGATCCCCTGCCGCCTCTCAAACGGTGATACCGCTGCTGCTAAATGGGACCCGCATGTCATCCTCTATAGACTATAAAACTTTCTTTTCTTGGATTTTTTTGGCACCTCATATTTGGTCACTTGCCTTTTTTTTCGATCCCCTGCCGCCTCTCAAACGGTGATACCGCTGCTGCTAAATGGGACCCGCATGTCATCCTCTATGGACTATAAAACTTTCTTTTCTTGAATTATTTTTGGCTCCTGATATTTGGTCACTTGCCTTTTTCTTTCGATCCCCTGCCGCCTCTCAAACGGTGATACCGCTGCAGCTAAATGGGACCCGCATGTCATCCTCTATGAGCAATCAACTTTCTTTTCTTGGAGTTTTTTTGGCACCTCATATTTGGTCACTTGCCTTTTTCTTTCGATCTCATGCCACGTTTGAAACGTTGAGGAACCTGCTGGCTCATGGGACCCGCATGTCATCCTCTATGTGCTATAAAAGTTTCCTTTGTTGGATTTTTTTTCACCCTCTGATTTTTGGCTTGCCTTTTTCTTTTGATCCCCTGCCCCCTTTGAAACGTTGAGTAAGTTTGTTGGCTCAAGGGACCCGCATGTCATCATCTATGTCCATCAACTTTCTTTTCTTGGATTTTTTTACCCCCTAATTAATAGCTACTTTCTTTTTCTTTTGATCTCAAGCCGCATTACAAACATTGAGACCGCTGCTGCAAAATGGGACCCACATGTCATCCTCTATGTACAATAAAGCTTCGATTATTTGTGGCTCTGATATTTGGTCACTTGCCTTTTTCTTTCGATCTCATGCCGCCTTTGAAACGTTGAGTAAGCTGGCTCATGGGTCCCGCATGTCATCCTCTACGAACAATAAAAGTTTCCTTTCTTGGAGTTATTTTTTACCCTAATTTCGGCTATTTGCCTTTTTCTTTTGATCCCCGCCCCCTTTGAAACGATGAGGACGTCATGGCAGGTCGGTCCCACATGTCATCCTCTATGAACAATAAAAGTTTCCTTTGGTGGATTTATTTTTGACCCCTAATTAATTTCTGGCTATTTCCTTTTTTTCTTTTGATCCCTGCCGCCTTGGAATTGTTGAGAATCTGCTGCCTCATTTTTCTTTTGGTCTGTGCCGCCTTGGAAACGTTGAGACCGCTGCTACAAAATGGGACCCGCATGTCATCCTCTATGTACAATAAAGTTTCTTTTCTTGGATTATTTTTGGCTCCTAATATTATGTCACTTGGCTTTTTCTTTCGATCTCATGCCGACTTTGAAACGTTGAAGATGCTGCTGCCTCATGGGTCCCGCATGTCATCCTCTCAGAACGATAAATGTTTTCTTTTCTTGTATTTTTTTACCAACTGATTTTTGGCTTTTTTTTATTTTCGATCCCTGCCGCCTTTGAAACGTTGACGACGCTGCTGGCTCATGGGTCCCCGATGTCGACCTCCCGTACAAGAAACATGTGATATTTTATTTTGCAGACAATAAACATTGTATTTCGCTCTGAGCTATTGCAAACGGATAAATTAAATCTTTATATCTACATAAACAAACTTATATGTTGAATCTCCTTGTTTTTTGTTTTTGCGAAGCATAGGACTTTCCTGTTTTTTTTTTTTTGAGAAAAATCCGACCTTTCCTGTTTTGGAGTGGGCTGAAATTGTACGAGTCAAAAGGCCCAGCAGGATAGTTCGAAGGCCCGGATGTCCAGATACAGCCCAATTGAAATCTTTCTTTTCTTGGATTTTTTTCACACCCTGATTTCTGGCTACTTCATTTTTCTTTCGGTCCTGTGCCGCCTTGGAAGCGTTGAGACCGCTGCTACAAAATGGGACCCGCATGTCATCCTCTATGTACAATAAAGTTTCTTTTCTTGGATTATTTTTGGCTCCTGATATTATGTCACTTGCCTTTTTCTTTCAATCTCATGCCGACTTTGAAACGTTGAGGAAGCTGCTGGCTCATGGGTCCCGCATGTCATCCTCTATGAACAATAAAAGTTTCCTTTGTTGGATTTATTTTTTCCCTAATTTCTGGCTATTTGCCTTTTTCTTTTGATCCCCTGCCCCCTTTGAAACGATGACGACGCAGCTGGCAAGTCGGTCCCACATGTCATCCTCTATGAACAATAAAAGTTTCCTTTGATGGATTTATTTTTGACCCTAATTAATTTCTGGCTATTTCCTTTTTCTTTTGATCCCCTGCCGCCTTGAAATAGTTGAGGATGCTTTGCCTCATGGGTCCCGCATGTCATCCTCTCGTAAAGGTAAATGTTTCTTTTCTTGAATTTGTTTACCAACTGATTTTTGGCTTATTTTTGCAAAGGTTGTATTTCTAGATAGATAAGGTGGATTCGAATCTGCCATGGTTCAGGCAGCTCAGGTAAGCCTTCTTGCACTGATTAATGGAAGTAGTGTATAGCAAGGTCAAGACATGTGGCTCGGTGTAATGAATCTATTTGAATCATGTTGTGGGTTCAATCTGATAGTTCTCTAACAGGTCAGCCAAAATAAAAATTAAGTTTTTTTCTAAAACAGAAATGCAAATTAAGATGAACACAAACATTAGTTATCATAATAGCTGATCATACATACATACTTGCTAAGAGCAAAAGCTTGCCAGAGTTTTACCACCCATACAATTAATTAGCAGTTCAGATAAGATAACCTTATATAAGTATAACTACAAATGCATTTGCTAAGGGCTCATGGGACAACAGAACTAGACAACCGCGAACTTTATGACCAGCATGTCACAGCGGCATCGAAAGATCTTGACCTTCAACTTTGATCCAATGCGAAGTTTGGCACCGTCAATGAACTTTTTCCACCTGGAAGTAACAGCCAAGCGGCCATCTGTGGGACTGACGGAGTACCGTCCCTCCACGGTGAGACCTTCACTCTCCATGACGAGGGATATCTTGCCCCTTCGGCCAGCATTGAGATCCTTGGAGATACTTTTAGGCAATTTCTGATTCAAAGCAAGAGATACCACCAAAAATTAGTCAATGGCACCAATGCACTGAACCATGTGAGACTTTGAGCAGAGAAGACATCAAGATAAGAGCAGTTATGCTGTCATATACTCACGAACATAGCCTTCAGATGCGTCCTGGTCACCACACGGGTGGCCACAAGAATGAGCTAAGACCTCGGTGATCTGGCTGGGGCAGGTGCAGGAACCTGGGCTGGTACACGAGCTGGTGCTGATGCAGGAGACTGCTGGGTAGGTGCAGTAAACGGTGCCTCTAGAGGAACCGGTGCTGATGCAGGAGACTGTTGGGCAGGTGCAGTAAACGGTGCAGCTAGAGGAACCGATGCGATGCGAGAGCTGTTGGGCAGGTGTAGTATATGGGGCCTCTACAGGAACCAATGCTGATGTAGGGGACTGCTGGGTAGATGCAGTAAACGGAGCTGGTACAGGAACCGGTGCTGATGCAGGAGAGTGGGAAGCCGGTGCCGGTGCTGGTGTGGTTGCCCTTTGTGACATCCGCTCCTGTTCCATCAGGGGATCTGCAGCTTTGATCATGTTAAACCCAACAAGCTAGAACAGAGGGAATGGTTTAGAACAACTGCTCAGAATGCAATTATCAAAAGATATGAGTAGAAAAAAGTTACATATTATATATTTGGAAGTGTCTCCAACTCTGTAAGCAGTTACGTATATCTGCCCGTTTGAGTTTCTGATCCTCAGCTCGTCGCCCTTCTTCAGACCGTAGTCAAAAGCAAACTTTCTCCAATCATGTCCATACAAATATGTGATGGCCTGCGTCTTGTAGACATACACCTCATAGACCGTGTAGGTGTTCATCAATTTGCCATTGCCATGCATAGTGAAAGACCCTTCATGCGGACACATCTGGTTAATCATTGGACGAAGTTCACAAGGTACAGTCTGCATGTGAAAATTGATACAAATGTAAGAAGCAGGAAGACTAAAAACAAGACTTTACTATATGCCAATTCATGCTAAACCACTGAGAATACATACCTGTAACTCTGTGAAGGAGCTACTAGAAAGGTAGATAGAGCCATAGGAGGTGTTATATGCGGGGTATGTACATGGGCCCGCCATATTCCCGCAAGCTCGGCATCGGGATGGTGAAGGAAACATGGGAGGTACTACTGGTGCATAGCGCTGAATCTAAGTGGAAGAATTAGGTTGTGTAAAGTGCATAGTTCAGAGCAATGCAAATGTTGACAAGCGAGTGCATAACACTATGTTACAAACTGAACAGTGAAAAATTAGTGTATGATGAATATAAGCATGCTAATTTGGTGTTTCCGAATTCCAAAAAGCATTAGACAGAGCCGGTGATAATATCAGACATAAATCATGGCATGTATATGTGGCTTAAGAAAATATACCCGAACCCTTGGATGGTTACGGCCCGGCTGGTCCTTGGACTTGAGCTTATATAAGCATCCAGAAGGTGGGGCTGACAGTAACTTGGTGGCAGCCCATGCCTCATCAGCAGCAGTTGCAATCCTTTTGACTAATGAAGGCTTAGCAGTTTCAGTCTGCATATGAAAATTGAAGAGCAACAGACATCAGCAGTGATATATAAAATGAATCTATGAGACACTGATGCATATAGTGCTGGATGTAAGTGGAAGAATAGGTGTGTGTGTTTCTGAACTATTGGTAAGCATTAGACAAAGCCGGCAATAAGCAGGACAAAAATCAAATCATGTATGAGGATTAAGAAAATATACCGCTTACTGAAAAGGGTACCACCCAGCTGGCCCGTGGCCTTGTGCTTGAGGAGGTTTTCAGAAGATGGTGGCGGCACCATCGTCTTCACAGCAGCCTCATCAGGATCATTTTTTATCCATTTGAGTAGAGGCACAGAAGTTTCATCCTGCATATGAATAGCAACAGAACTCATCATTGATATTTAATAAATCTATGAGATAGACTGATGCAAATAGTGCAGGGTGTAAGTGGAAGAATAGGGTTGTGCATAGAGAACAGTTGACAACAATGCAAATGATTACAAAAGAAGCCAATGGAAATCAACAGTTTATATACTGGATGAGACCGACTGAAAAGTGAAAAATTAGTGTATGATGATTGTAAGCAAACGCAGTGTTTCTGAACTTTTGGTAAGCATTAGACAAAGCAGATAATAATGAAATCATGTATGTGGATTAAGAAAATATACCAGATTCATTAAAAGGTCACCACCCAGCTGGCCCATGGCCTCGTGCTTGTAGAGGTTTTCGGAAGATGGTGCCGGCACCATCATCCTCACAGCAGCCTCATTAGCCTCATTTTGCATCCACTTGAGTAAAGGCGCAGCAGTTTCAGCCTGCATAAGAATGGGAACAGATCTCAGCAGTGATATTGAATGACTCTGAGACAGACTGATGCATATAGTGCTGGATCTAAGTGGAAGGGTATGGCCGTGTATGGACAACAGTTCACAACAATGCAAGGGTGTGTTCGGTTCTGAAACAGCGTGGAATGGAATGGAATGGTTCCATTTCAGAGGAATGGAATGGTTACATTTTTGTTCGGTTGGAAAAAATGGAGAGCAGAAGAGATCGAGGTTAAACTAACCATTTGTCTCAAAATTGTAATTAACAATTGCAAATGACATTTAAATCTCAAAGTCGTAATTAACAGCGCCTAATGGTGCTCTTTTAATCTAAAAATCGTAATTAACATCATTTTTTGTTGGGTTAGGGGAACTGGAGTAGATGAACATTACTGTATGATGATTGTAAGCAAACGAATTTGGTGTTTCTAAACTTTTGGCTTCGAGATCTTATGGGTTTCAACTCTAGCCTACCCCAACTTGTTTGGGACGGAAAGGCTTGGTTGTTGTTGTTGTTGTAAACTTTTGGCAAGCATAGAAAAAACCGACAATAAACAGAGAAAAATCAAGGCATGTTTTGTGGATTAAGAAAATATACCATATTCATTAAAAGATCACCACCCAGCTGGCGCGTGGCCTTGTGCTTGTAGAGGCATTTAGAAGATGGGGGCGGCATTAACATACTGGCAGCCTAATCAGCCGCAGTTTTGATCTTCCTTTTGAGTAAAGGCCCTAAAGTTTCAGTCTGCATATGAATAGCAAAACAAAAGGCAGACCTCAGCAGTGATATTGAATTACTGTATGAGATAGACTGATGTATATAGTGGATGATCTTAGCCTTTTGCAGCGTGAACACTAGCTATGGACAGACAAAAAAGCTAGTTAACTCAGCTTTGTCTAGATATGAATGTACTACCACCATCCAAAAGCTTAAGCCTTATTTATTTTTGAGAAATCAAAACAAGCAAAGTTTAACCAAAATTTTAGAACATTCTATCAACAAATATAATACTGTGTAGATACCGTAGGAAAATATATTTTATTATCTATTTAATGATATTAATTTTGTATTTTGCATGTTACTGATTTTTGGTAAAAGCTTAGTCAAACATGGTATAGTTTGACTTTCTAAAAATAATATAAGCCCAAAGCTTTGGGATGGAGGCAGTAGTATCTAGAGCTAAAACACATCTAGATACATCCGTATCTACAGATAGTTGAGTCAATTAATTTGGGATCTGAGGGAGTATCAGATTCAGACTACATCATGGTAAGTTGGTTAAAAAAAATTACCCCTGGGCGGTCCCTGCCCAACTCGGCAGTGGCATTTCGCTTCTTGTGCTGCAGATCGGGCCATGCTCCTGCAGTAGGTGGGGCGCTATTCTCGTTCCCTATAGCCTCAGCACGGAACCTGGAGGTACCAACCTGATACAGAGAATATAGAGCATGGTGTCACCGAGGCTTTACGCACAAACAGCTGAATACATGTGCTACTTTAAGCATATTCCAGAACAGGAACAGATTGAGGATGCAGAGAGACACTTAAAAGGTAAAGAGTGGATAAGCAAACGGAGTACCTGCTTCGCGGGGCTGGGGACGCAGCTCAGGCTCAGCCAACTGCCCACATGCGTGGTGGCCTTACGCTCCATTGCCCCCACCGCCGAGGTCTTACCTTTCCTGTACAAGCTGACAAAAGATACAATGAGGATCAGCAGAAACTACAAAGGTTGCAAATGTCGACAAATAAAGGAAGAACACCCCAATCCAAGCAAAGGTAGCCCCCGCCCCCACCCCCATCAATCACTCCCAGCTCGAGGGTGACCAGAAAGACACCCCTTCGCCCAGAATAGCAAAGAGATGCGCAAGATATCGAGGAGAGGAAAAAAGAACCGATCTCGAGAAAGGAAAGAACATTACTAGTCCTACCTAATCCGCTGGATGCCTGGACGGTGGAGGCGAAAGGAGGGGATCGAGCTAGCGGCTTGCATCCGTCGGCAATCGGCACTCGATCGGGAGAGAAGGGGTGCTACATAAAGGGGAGGGGTAACATATTTTATTACACAGTGAACTTACTGATGTGACTAGTCATTACATGTCTCACTGAAACTAGGGCCCATAGTGTGGCACCCCAAATTCACTTGAAGCTGCCCGGCGGGACGCATTGGCGCGTCAAGAAACCCCCGAATTGTAGCGGGGAAATGAAACATTTCACAAAAATTCGAAATTCAAGCACACCGCCACGCGCCAAGCACGCGGCTGTTCCTTCCTCTTCCTCGGTTCCTCCTCCCCTATCCGAAAAAACCCCAAATCCCAAGGTCAAACCAAAAAAAAAAATCCCCTGGCCGCCATGCATGTCCTCGTTAACCCGCTGGAGATCGTTCCCGGACGATGCGGACCCCCCGCCCTGAGATCCAGAATTCCGTCCACCTCGAGGCACTGCATGCTGTCTCGCAGCAGCGGCTTGAGGGCGCTGAAGAGGAAGTTCCGCCGGAAAGTGCTCATGGCAACCGTGCAAGCTCACCGGCGTGCTGTATCCCGAGAGGAACTGGTCAAAGCTTTGCTATTCGCCACACAAAAAAAATTGCGGGCCAAGATCTGGTCAAAGCTTCGACGATGGCTTGCCGCGAGAGGCTTGGAGTCCAGAGTCAATAAACTAGCTGCTCGAGGACTGGGCGGTTTACACGGATTCATATTAACTGACTCAAGTTTGTTAGTCTAGTTAACAAATGCATCTAGATACATCCATATCTAGACAGAATTGAGTCAATTAATATGAATCGAGAGGGAGTACCTGAAAGTGTTTCATGCTACCAACTAATGCGCTGGCAGGAATCGGCTGTAGAAGTAATTGTGCTACTACTCATACGATGAACTGATTGTGTGGGTGTCGAATTTTGCAACGCGATCATCCACTGAATGCTTAATCTAGCGCCAAAGGCGTACAAATCATAACATACTACAGCACCAGAACATAAGAGTACGAATCATAAAGTAGCTCAACATTTTGCATCAGGGATGGGTGGTCCTGAGACTACCGGGACGCCCCGATGATCTCCGGTGTGCATCCTCTTCAACGCAAAGCTGTGTTCTCGGTCCACGGCCTCCTTACGTAGGCTGGATAATCTCAGGTGCAGGACCTTCATCTATGAGAGGCTCGTCATCGCACCATCCACGGGTGCATCAGGGCTGGGTGGTCTTGAGACTACCCGGACGCCCCTGATGATCTCCGGGCGTGCATCCACTTCAACGCAAAGCTGTGTACTCGGTCCACGGCCTCCTTCTGTAGGCTGGATAATCTCGGGTGCAGGACCTTCGTCTATGAAAGGCTCGTCATCAATACCATCCACAGGTGCATCAAACTGAGATTCATCTTCAAATCTCCCATCAAACTGAGAGACCTCTTCAACTCTATGCTTCTGCAATTAGTACATCAACCGATTAGACAAACATCTAAGGGATGCAACCTGAACAAATGCCGTTTTACATATTTACCTTCTCATCTGGCACAGCACATGTCCCAGAGCTGAAACCCGTTTCTGAAGCAAGCGCTTTTTCTCTCCTTCCCGTCCATCCATCTGCAACAAGTTAAATTTGAGTACAGAACCTTGCACAGCAATGCAAACTATTGATTGAAACAGCGGCAGCATCAATATAAATAATTAACTACATATGCCAGCACACATACAGTGTGAGCAAGATCTGCTTCTCCTGCTAAATTAAGGATCATTATATGGTTCACCATGCTAAACCCGCCTAACATATGTGCGGTCCATCCCAAAAATGTGTAAATGATCTGCCACTACAGGGTGAGGCCTCTTCTCACCATTCATACATGTGCAGCGCGGGCAACACACGTCCAGGTTGTGACCTTCATGAGCTCTAATAAACCCCATAAAGGGTTGAACACCATTTATATATGAAGGGGAACATAAGTGTCCATGCAGTATCCAAGTTCTGTCCATCTGTTTAATTATGAGATACAGTGGCTGGTGATTAATTTAAGGCGAAGTAGGAAATGTATATCCATCGAGTACAAAACTATACTACATGATTATGCATTTCAGCAATCATGTCGAGTACAAAACAAAAAATGCCCATCGACATTTTAGCAAACAGATCGTGTACAAAACTCTGCCATGGCATTTCAGCAAATTAACGGATCGAGTGCAGAACTGACTCTATATGCCCACGCAAATGAACAAATTGATCGATGACAAATCGAGCGGAAAACTATAAAGTGCCAATTAGTTCGAGCATACTGACGAATTTTTTTAGCAGCATCAAGAAAATATAAATCGTTAGACCGTCTTGCCCGATACATGATTGAGCTAGAGATAGCAGCCCTACCGTGGATCAACTTGACCGCCGGTGCGTCTCGAGAAGAACGACGGGGAGGGGAAGCTTCTTCTTCGCACGGACGGGACGGGGAGGGGAAGCTCTTCGCACGGACGGGGATAAGTTGTGTAGGGGTGGGTGGGGGTCATGCGGCCGGGCCGCCGGGTGATAATTAAGGCTCGGTAGGTGGCGTTTAATGGAGTTGCGTGTGTAATTTGCCGTGCACAAGGTTGAGGAATAGGCGGTTCCCTTTGCCGCGCGCACAATTCAAACTATCCCGCCCATGTAGTTTAAATTCGCCATATTTTCGTTAAATCGACATAAAGTCATGTGAATGGGGGAAAATTAGCAAAGTTGCTTGAAAATAGTAAAACTCTGGAATTATCCTTTAAATATGCTCTACTTCGTGTGAAAATCGGGGTGTGGAAGCATGTTGAGCTGTTTTATTTGTACTTTCTTCATTAAAACTCCCATTTTATGCACTTTGGATGGAAAGAAATCATTTGTACATAAATTTTGACAACGCCATTTGCAAACACTAATTGTTTTACATGCCAAGATGCACCCATCCACCAAATATATATGGGGCAAAAGTTTATCACAATCTAGCAGATATGCATAATTAGTGAGGGACCCCTTTTGATTTTGTGCAATTTCCACTAATTAGGTAGAGAGAAGGGGTTAATTAATTAGGCCATGTTAGGGGTTATGTGTTTTAGATTAGGTTGTGTGGATTCAAATACAACTTCTTTATTTGTGTGCTATGATTAATCAAAACTAGATCGATCGACTGCGCACACATTATTAGAGGCGCATGCCTTTGCGCACAAAGTGCATGTGTGTGTTGTTGGCCACCAATTAACGAGAGAGAGAGACAGAGAGAGAGAGAGGTAGAGAGAGAGCTACATACGAGAGAGCGATTGAAATCCCCAAATTAAACACATATATATGCATGGCACATTTAATTTAATTAGAGGACCGCGAGCTAAGGCACCCCTGGCCTGCTTGATGCACAATTAAGTGTCATTGGCCTATATATAGGGTTTAATTAGGGTTTAGGGTTTAGGGTTAGGAGGTTAGGTTCAGGGTTTAATGTTTACGGTGTTTAGGGTTTAGGGATTAGGGTTTATTTAGGGTTTAAGGTTTAGGGATCATCGATCGAGTGCGCACACACACATTATTAGAGGCACACGCGCCTTTGCACATAAAGTGCATGCGTATATGTGTGTGTTTTTTTGGCCACCAACGATATATAGATGATCGAGAGAGAGAGAGATTGAAATCCCCAAGAATATGTTCAAATATATATTAAAATATATGCACGAATGCATGCATGGTAGGCCATGCATGCACACTAATTATATATATATTATGAGGAAACTTAATCAAATGTGTTTTCATTCGAGAGAACTTGTCAAAATTCAAGTTAATTAATTTATCATCGATAATTATATAATTAATTAATGAATCTCAGGGAGATGTTATACAACATATGATCGATATAGGCCATGTATATATTAATTGGTGTTAATCTACCGTTTAATTTGCTAGCTAGCTGATATATATAGAGCATGTTTTTATTAGATCGGGTTACAGCTAGCTAGTATAGTTTAGGGTTATGTGTTTTAATTAACTAGGGTTTGATTAGCTAGGGGTTAGTTATATATATATGGTTTAGGGTTAATGCATTGCACATTTAATTTAACTAGAGGACCGCGAGGCACCCCTGGCCTGCTTGATGCACAATTAAGTGTCGTTGGCCTATATATAGGGTTTAATTAGGGTTTAGGGTTAGCTAGCTAGGGTTTAGGGTTTAGGGTTTAGTGTTTAGGGTGTTTAGCTAGGGTCTAGGGTACGTTTAGGGTTCAGTGTTTAGGGTCTAGGGTTTAGTGTTTAGGGTGTTTAGGGTCTAGGGTTTAGGGTCTAGTGTGTTTAGGGTGTTTAGGGTCTAGGTTTTAGGGTTTAATTAGTGTTTAGGGTGTTTAGGGTTTAGGGTTTAGTGTTTACGGTGTTTAGGGTCTAGGGTTTAGGGTTTAGTGTTTAGGGTGTTTAGGGTCTAGGGTTTAGTGTTTAGGGTGTTTAGGGTTTAGGGGAGTAGTTTTAGGGTTGTTTAAGGTTTAGGGATCATCGATCGAGTGCGCACACACATTATTAGAGGCACCCCGCGCCTTTGCGCATAAAGTGCATGCGTATATATGTGTGTGTTTTTTGCCACCAACAACGATATATAGATGATCGAGAGAGAGAGATTGAAATCCCCTAGAATATGTTCAAATATATATTAAAATATATGCACGAATGCATGGTAGGCCATGCATGCACACTAATTATATATATATATATTATGAGGCAACTTTTGATCAAATGTGTTTTCATACGAGAGAACTTGTCAAAATTCAAGTTAATTAATTTATCATCGATAATTATATATATAATTAATTAATGAATCACAGGGAGATCGATAATTAATTTAGGGTTTTAGGGTTGTTTAAGGTTTAGGGATCATCATCGATCGAGTGCGCACACACATTATTAGAGGCACCCGCGCCTTTACGCATAAAGTGCATGCGTATATATGTGTGTTTTTTTGGCCACCAACGTCTTATATAGATGATCGAGAGAGAGATTGAAATCCCCAAGAATATATATGTTCAAATATACATTAAAATATATGCACAAATGCATGGTAGGCCATGCATGCACACTAATTATATATATATTATGAGGCAACTTAATCAAATGTGTTTTCATTCGAGAGAACTTGTCAAAATTCAAGTTAACTAATTTATCACGATAATTATATAATTAATTAATAAATATGAGGGATATATGTTATACAACATGATCGATATAGGCCATGTATATTTTAATTGGTGTTAATCTACGGTTTGCTAGCTAGCTGCTATATATAGAGCATGTTTTTATTACATCGGGTTATAGCTAGCTAGTATAGTTTAGGGTTATGTGTTTTAATTAAGTAGGGTTGATTAGCTAGCTAGGGTTAGTTACATATATATGGTTTAGGATTAATGCATGTCACATTTAATTTAATTAGAGGACCGCGAGGCACCCCCTGGCCTGCTCGATGCACAATTAAGTGTCGTTGGCCTATTTATAGGGTTTAATTAGGGTTTAGGGTTAGCTAGGGTTTAGGGTTAGGGTTAGGGTTAGGGTTAGGGTTTAGGGTCTAGGGTTTAGTGTTTAGGGTGTTTAGGGTTTAGGGATTAGGGATTAGGGATTTAAGGTTTTAGGGGTTGTTTAAGGTTTAGGGATCATCGATCGAGTGCGCACACACATTATTAGAGGCACCCGCGCCTTAATTTACGCATAAAGTGCATGCGTATATATGTGTGTTTTTTGGGCCACCAACGATATATAGATGATCGAGAGAGGGAGATCGAGATTGAAATCCCCAAGAATATATATGTTCAAATATACATTAAAATATATGCACGAATGCATTGTAGGCCATGCATGCACACTAATTATATATATATTATGAGGCAACTTAATCAAATGTGTTTTCATTCGAGAGAACTTGTCAAAATTCAAGTTAATTAATTTATCACGATAATTATATAATTAATTAATGAATCTCAGGGATATGTTATACAACATGATCGATATAGGCCATGTATATTTTAATTGGTGTTAATCTACGGTTTGCTAGCTAGCTGCTATATATAGAGCATGTTTTTATTAGATCGGGTTATAGCTAGTATACTTTAGGGTTATGTGTTTTAATTAAGTAGGGTTGATTAGCTAGGGTTAGTTACATATATATGGTTTAGGGTTAATGCATGGCGCATTTAATTTAATTAGAGGACCGCGAGGCACCCCTGGGCTGCTCGACGCACAATTAAGTGTCGTTGGCCTATACATAGGGTTTAATTCGGGTTTAGGGTTAGCTAGGGTTAGGGTTAGGGTTAGGGTTAGGGTTTAGGGTCTAGGGTTTAGGGTATAGTGTTTAGGGTGTTTAGGGTTTAGGGATTAGGGATTTAGGGTTTTAGGGTTGTTTAAGGTTTATTAGGGATCATCGATCGAGTGCGCACACACATTATTATAGGCACCCGCGCCTTTACGCATAAAGTGCATGCGTATATATGTGTGTTTTTTGGGCCACCAACGATATATAGATGATCGAGAGAGAGATTGAAATCCCCAAGAATATGTTCAAATATACATTAAAATATATGCACGAATGCATTGTAGGCCATGCATGCACACTAATTATATATATATATTATGAGGCAACTTAATCAAATGTGTTTTCATTCGAGAGAACTTATCAAAATTCAAGTTAATTAATTTATCACGATAATTATATAATTAATTAATGAATCTTAGGGATATGTTATACAACATGATCGATGTAGGCCATGTATATTTTAATTGGTGTTAATCTATGGTTTGCTAGCTAGCTGCTATATATAGAGCATGTTTTTATTAGATCGGGTTATAGCTAGCTAGTATAGTTTAGGGTTATGTGTTTTAATTAAGTAGGGTTGATTAGCTAGCACTACAAGAAAAGTTCTGATAGACAACGTCTCAAAATCGTCCGCTAAGGGGTATTTTTCGTCGCCTATGGGCCTAACCCGACGATATGGGTTCTGTTGTGGAAACTGCGTCAGGCAAAGTCCTACGACGATTATTTCGGTCCGTCGCGCTTGGGCGCCCTTCCGCCACGGAAAATCGGACCGTTGCCCAAGTGTTTCCGGGAGCCCGTTGACTGCTGACGTCATGCAAACTGACACGTGGCAGACGCCGTTAACTGGCAGTTAACGGCGTTAACCTACGAAACCCCGTGGTAGATGGTAGGCCCACACGAGGCCTGCCACGTCTTAAGCGGGCCGGCCCAATAAGTTTGCGGGCCGGGCCAGCTGACATAGTTTGACCGATCAACTATATAGCTGGGCTGGTCCATTAGTTACGTGGGCCGGGCCTAACCTCTAAGGTTGACTGGTCAAAACTTTAATGGGCCGGCCCACTAAGCATGTGGGCCGGGCCGAATGCACTCGTTTGACCGGTCAACAGGCAAAAGGGCCGGCCCACAAGACATGTGGTCCCACTTTCCTGTTATCGGGCTGGCCCATTTACAAAGTGGGGTCCACATTAAAGCAACTGGGCCGGCCCAAGAAGTTAGTGGGCCGGCCCAATTAGCATGTGGGTCCCACTTTCCTGTTAAAAGGCCAGCCCATTTAGTATGTGGGGTCCACCATATAGCAAGTGGGCCGGCCCAACAAGATAGTGGGCCGGGCCAAAAACACAGGTGGGACCCACTTTCTGTTACGGGCTGGCCCATTTATCATGTGGGGTCCACCATAGAGCGAGTGGTAGGCACAACAAGATAGTGGGCGGGCCAAAAACTCGGTGGGTCCCACTTCCTGCTAAAGGGCCGGCCCATTTAGTATGTGGGGTCCACCATATAGCAAGTGGGCCGGCCCAACAAGATAGTGGGCCGGGCCAAAATGCTGGTGGGTCCCACTTTCCGGTTAAAGGGCCGGCCCATTTAGTATGTGGGGTCCACTGTATAGCAAGTGGGCCGGCCCAACACGCTAGTGGGCCGGGCCAAAAACACAGGTGGGTCCCACTTTCCTGTAAAAGGGCCGGCCCATTTAGTATGTGGGGTCCACCATAGAGCAAGTGGGCCGGGCCAAAAACACAGGTGGGTCCCACCTTCGTCTTAAAGGGCCGGCCCGTTTAGTACGTGGGGACCACCACAAAAGCAATTGGGCTGGCCCAACTAGTTGGTGGGCCGGCCCAGTAGTGGGTGGGGTCCACCTTAAAGCAAGTGGGCCGGCCCAATAAAAGTGTGGGGTCCACAGTTAATCAAGTGGGCTGGCCCAATAAGTAAGTGGGCCAGCCCGTTTAGTTGCTGTTTATATGCCGACGTAAAAGGCGCTTTAGGATTTTGCGGGCCGGCACGTATGTGATTTCGCTTAATTGGGCCGTTTAAGGGATGGAAATTCGTGATTTAGATACTGAGAATATTTACGCAGCATTGATTTCTGTCGGATAGCCTCACTTACGACAAGCACCAAAGAAAAAATGCGCGAAAGAACTATAAAAACTAACTAAATATTACATCAGCTGCAAGGCTTTGAAAAAATATTACAGAACCCAGAGAAATTGAATGGTAATTAAACCTAGCAATACAATGAAGCGATCCGGCAATCTTTTAAGTTGTCCATGCAGCACCTATATCTGAAACAAAGACATTACAAGTTAAGACAGCAACAATGGAAACGCAAAGACACTGCAATATTGTTTGCCAAAGAATTTGGAACTCATCATTTCGTCGTTATAACAAGATCATTGTAATGCGCACAATAAGCAAACAAAGAGTGCATGCCGCATACCAACAGCCAATATAACAGAGCATGTTAGAATGAAATAGCAGACTTACTACTGTCGAGTCCCATGCAAACCAACATGTTCAGGGAGTACAAAATTGGCATGAACAACATAGTAGCAGGCTATAAATTTTGTAACAACGACTGAGCAAGATGAAGTTATGATGGCTACATCTACAGAGCAGGGAATGTAAACCAAAAATAGAAGTTACGATGGCAAAAGCTAAAGAGGAGGGAATGTGAACCAACATGTGCCAAGTGCAATTACTTCATTTTGGCCGTGAACTAAATAATACTCCTGAACTTATAGTGAAGGGGATGCAAATCAAGATGTTTCGGGATATAAACTTGTAATGAGCAACACATAGAGGATAGTTAATGCTGGAGCTTAGGATGGACCAGATACAGAATATAGTGGGATCACCTGTGAACTTGTATAAGAGGGAATGCAAACCAATATGTTCAGCTTTCCATATGTGAGCGTCATGCCAAGTCAGAGAAACAAGTCAATAATGCAGCTTTTGAAGAACAAGATGGCACGCAAAATTATTATCTAGTAGTATGACAAGTTTATTTGTACTACAGGCTAGATAGCAGAGTGATAGCATGCCAAACTAAGTCCTTACTTTGTTAGCTTACAATGAACTAGATACAAAACAATGGCATCACCTGTAGTACAGGGAATGCAAGCCAACATGTTCATGGAGTAAAAAATTGGCACAAACAACATAGTAGCAGGCCATAATTTTTGTAACAACGACCGAGCAAGATAAAGTTATGATGGCTAGATCTACAGAAAGGGGAATGTAAACCAAATATAGAAGTTACGATGCCAAAAGAAATAGAGCAGGTAAAGCTAACCACCAAGTGCAATTACTTAAAATTGGCCATGAACTAAATAATAGCAGGATGTTACTATAATACCTATAATTTTTGTAACAACGACTGAGCAAGATAGAAGTTATGATGGCTACATCTACAGAGCAGGGAATGCAAACCAAAATGTTCAATCGCTTAAAGTTAGCAATGAAGTAGAAAATAGCAACGTGTTACGGTCATAGCTAGGAATGAACTAAAAGAGCTTCAGACAAACAAGCATCTGAACCCGGAACATGGCGCTAAAACAAGGGACTTACATTAGGAGAAGCACTCTGTGGGAGTCACAGCAGATCTTCCTGGGGTTGATAGATCCGGTGATGAAGTACGCTACATGTGCTACTTGGGGTTGGAGAGACGGCCATTACACTTCATGATTACTCATCTCATCTGCAAAAACGTAACGGCGCGTCGTTAGCACAAACAGGTTCCCCCAAGATTAAACAAGAACTTGCAGGCAAGCAATAGAAAAGCGACAGTAGAAGAGTTTAGATCATGCAAGGCGCCGGTGAAGCAGATCCGGTTCATGCACAGCGGTGTCGGTGAGCTAGATCCGATGCGGTGGACGACGGATCCGGCGAAGCGGCTCCGGTGGGGTGGACGATACCGCAGCTGAAGCGACTGCGGTAGACTGCTGGATGAGTATATGGTTTCGAGGTTCGGCGGGGATGATCCAGTCCGGTTGATGACGGCGTCGATGAAGCGGCTCCGGCAGACAGCCGGATGACGAGGATCGCGAGGCCTCGGGTAGGCCAGGGAAGTCCGGCGGGGATGTTCCGGTGCGGTGGTCGTGGAGGTGGGAGAGAGAGGGACTTGGGAAGTTCCGGTGGGTGGTCTCAGAGGAGAGAGTGAGGGAAATGAATTTTTTTCGGGGAGTTTCGGAGCTAGGGAGGTGGTGATCGAAAAAAATGACGGGTAGACCCCCCACCAACCGACTTATGCATGGACATTGTTGTCATCTTTACGAGGGTAGAATGGGAAGTTAGAGGCGTGTGAAATATTTGTATTTTTCAAGGCGGGAAGTTTTGCCGCTGGAATGAGATTTCAAATTTGGCTACAAATTCAAGTAATACAAAAATATGAGACCGTACTAGTACGGCCAAGTGTCACATCAAGTCATCATCACGTTGAAAATCGGTTACCACGATCATAATCATGATATATCTTGAAAATCAATTTTGAAAAGCCCTTCTGAAATATTTCGGGATTGGTACTAGGAGATTTTGCAGCTTGACTAAGAATTGATTTTGAATAAGGCTATGGTCTAAGTAATTTTTTTTCTTCGAAAAGGGGATATGACCCCAGCCTCTGCATCGTGGTGATGCACACGGCCTTCATTAATAATCCAGTGGCAACAAAAGTATTTTTTTTTTGCAAGGAGCAACAAAAGTATGTTGTACAGATGGTCCAAGTAATATACTCGTGATTGTAATATAAGGCCAGGGGTAGACCGGAACCATATCCTCTAACGTAGAGATGACAAGTCAGGTAAGCACAGTGCTTAAGTAGTGCAAAACGTAGAAGAAAAATCAGGAAAATGTAACAAATACTGTACGTATTTATCGTAGCACACCGTATATTTTTACTTTATAAAAAATCGTATAAATATTAAAAAAAGATAGTCATAATTTTGATTGTTACTAATTATCGTAAATGCATATGGCTTACATATATTATGGAAGTTAATTTAGATCAAATTAGACTTAATCATGTAGATGTGGAGAAGGAAAATTAGAGAGCTGTAGCTTACCCGACTTGTCTGTTGCACGTTAGAGGATCTACTTTCGGGGTAGACCATGCTACTTAGACTACTCATAGTGGGAGTAACTAAGGAGTATTAACATAGAGCTGGTTGTGGTAACTAGCTATGTTACCATAACACTTTTCAAGATAGAATGAGTCTACATACTAACTAAAACAATCATGCATGATAGTACTACATCTAAGTTACTATGTATTATGAAGGTAGTAACATAGAGTAGTGTCATATGCATGCGGAAATTCAATTTGGCTCCCGGGTGCATATGCTCCCTCTACCAAAAAAATCATATTTTAAAATGTCGAAAATATTAGCAAAAAAATTTACATGTACATATTCATAATATATGTTCGTTCGTCGAGTTTCACGAAAAACCAATATTTTTTGTGGTCTATGTCAAAAAGAGAAAACTTATCTTGTGAAAAGCATTATTTTTAGTAATCGTATTTTATCTTTTTACACACGTCACATGACAAGTCGCAACTTTGTAAGGGCGTAGCACGAGAAGATGTACATGCGAATTTTTTGTTTCATTTTTTTTGAAATTCAAAATATGTGTAAGATGCATTTCAAAATGGAGGGAGCATATGCTCCTATGTTTCAAAACACCACTCTCGCATGCGCATGACACTACTATACGGTCACATCAAGTCATAATCACAACCAAAATCAGTTCCCATGTACTATCTCCTAAAAAAACTTAAATTTAAAAACGCGTAGCGAATATTTTGGATTTTATTGGCGGGAGATTGTAGCGCTTGATGTATATTTTCAAATTTGTTGGCGCTAAAAAAATACAAAGACTAGAAAAATTGGTAGCTTATCGTAGTACTGCCTCCTTTCAGGGATACAAGGACAAGGACCCATCAACTAAAATAATGTATGAAAATGGTCACCAATGGGCCAACTAATAGTTATACTTTTCCCATGCAGCGCAATATAAAAAATACTACAAATCAGATTAAACCTTGATTAAATATTGGTGCATCCAATCCATTCAGTTTTCATTTAATCCACATCACCAAGGAAACAACCACCAGGTACATAACAAGTGCAGATAGAAGCACCAACAAAATAGTTCAGCATCACAAACCCTTTCACACAACCAGGGACACCTTTGATCGTCGTTGTTCACCGTGGTATTCAGCATCTCCCACAGCTTTCTCAGGATGTTGCCCAGGTGGGCTTGACTTGCTTCTAATCCTGCAGTTATACGGTGGATGACTACTCTTTGTGCAGCCACTATTGCTCGTTCCTTTTTGAGTAGTTCCTCGAGAACATAAAAAGACAATGACTTGGACCTCAACCTGCGCTTGGGCTTTGACTTGGACTTGGACCTCGACAAATTAGTTGTGAACCCAGCATTACGCAGGAATGTGTTGTTGGCTATACCATGACATTGTAGTACCTTGGAAAATGAATTCAGACATTCTTCTTGGGTTTTTTCTATACCATCTTTCTTTGGTTTTGCCAGCTCCACTTTCATGTCGATCGAGGAGTTTTCGGTTGTTACACATGTGTAAGAGAAGAGATTATAATGTGAAGACATGTGTATGAACTACCTCTAATAATCCTACAACCGGCATGGCTGATTACCGCATATACATTTTAGTAAGAGCATGTTACATCATATTGACATGTCTTCTATTGCTAACACGTAATAGCAGGACTATAAAAATATGCATGG
The DNA here is from genome assembly GCF_019359855.2 of Lolium perenne. NCBI lineage: Eukaryota > Viridiplantae > Streptophyta > Magnoliopsida > Poales > Poaceae > Lolium > Lolium perenne. Next base: position 298,714,463 of record NC_067245.2, read on the forward strand.
ATCCATGTGTAGAATTCGTAATGTGCATGATATTGCTGAGAAGTATATAAGTGAATTGTACTAGCCCTTTCCACCAGTTCGGACATTTGGTTGTGTTGGCTAGTGCATGAAGCTTGACAAATATGACAAGATATTTCTGCATACAATTGAAAACCATAACCGACATTAGTAGAGAATACTTACAATAACACTCTGTGCAAAATGTCCAAATCAAACCATTTCTGCTCGTCTGGCACACCTTGAATTGCTCAAGTAGACTCATCTCTCTGTCTGTACTCTCACAGTATGCTTGCCTTGCCTTCTGATATTTTGGCAAGAGAAAATATAAATTAGTTTCACAACCACGTCACATTCCGACATGCGACAATTGAAAGTTTTCAAAAAAAAAAAACAGAGACATCAATTTACGATGTATATTGTGCATCTATAAATTCTAAATGATTTACTAATTTAAATATAGTTGTACGAGATAACATTCCTTACCATACTGATGAGGTGTCCAATCAAGCTACGAGATCCCGTACGCTGTTGTAAACGTACATTATTACGAGCACGCATGTTACTTCGAGCGATGAACTACAAATGAAGACTTGTGAGACACATGCTTAAAAAGGAATCGGTAATGTGATCTTGTCTCACTTGTCTTCACAGAACATACCAAATTCTTTTGAGCAGACCAATACTCAACAAGATCACACCATTGATCATCGGTCATCTCGTAGTATAGGAGAGGTTGTTGGAATATCGCTAGGAGTCCTCCCAAAGAAAGTATCTCATCTTTAGCCTATGGCGCTCTGGCGCAACGCCGAAGAGAATATGCTCCTGATAACAGTGATTACATTCTTCATGTCATCATCAAACTCAAGACATGTCTGTTTACAACAATGGGAACCGTTCATGTGTTAGATAGCTAGCCAACAGAAAGCTAGAGGGAATGTGAACGAGCAACATGGTATTGTTTACGAAAATGACTTACATGTAACATGTGCAGTAAACCTTCAAAATGGGAAGGGGTGTTTACGTGTTGTTTCCATGATGGAAAGATAGGAATTTGAGTCCCGACAAAAACGCACTGTGATCGATGCTATATTAGATGATTCTTGTGGATCCAAAGTGGCCTTCGATACCTGCTATAACCGATGTGATGGGAAATCTTGTTCCCATTCGGGCAATCTTATTTTTAAGTGATTTCAAAGTCGTTGGCCCCCTTCGTTTTCTTGGTCGTGGTGGAACCGCAAATTTAACCAATAAATCAAGATATCAAGGTAATTATGTAACGGAGCATTTAAGCGAACACGTACCTAATTCGGCCCCACCATCATCTTTAAGGAAGAAGTTGTCTCTGGCAGGACTAAATGTCACGGCGATCGTGATTAGTTAGGTGTTGAGAACCCGCTGTTGAAACTGGGTCTGCTGTGAATTGTTCTTGGGTAACTGGATTGGCAACAGGTGGCTGGGGAACATGTGGTTTGGTATTTGCTCCGTCTACAGCTTTTAGACCAACCGATGTGGGGTTAGGTCGAAGCTTTTTATGTTGGTGTTTCGCATTACAATATTTTTTTGCCTGGTCATCATTTTCAACTAGATTAGAGTGACTCTGAGTCCGAGACCTTGTTTTTACCCTGTTCATCGCATTTGTTTGTGATCTGACATGACCAGCTTGAACCCTTTTTATTTTTAGGTGAGTTGTCAGATATTGATCTTCCTGTTGAACTATGTTCTTCACCTTGTTGGTATTTGAAACGTCCTTACGTGAAGTCCCTGATGCCTGCCAGAGATAAACGGTACTTCAATCAACAAAATCATATACATGCTTGATATGATTATGGAACATAAGAACAGCAAGCCAAGACATGATGAAACATATGTTATTATTATGTGTTAACTGAGCAGATGATAATGCTATAACTTGGGCTGGGTTGGACAGATACATCACGCTTATTGAAGATGCAACAATAATGCCAATGAAAAGAGCGAGCAATCACCTTGGGGGGTGGAGTAGGGTGCTTGACAAGGGCATCCTCTTTACTCAGGTCTCCCTCGAGACTCTTGTTCGCAGGGATCAAGTTCTGAATAAGAAAATTGATTGTCATCGATGGAGACAGGAGAGGTGTTTGATTGTTCACCGGTGATGCCTATATTTTCTCTCCGGCCCTCTTTGTACTCTACTACGGTATCTTTAGCATGCATTAGAAAAAAATGCTAACGAGATTTATCATGGAACTTTGAGTAGAGCAAGAGAAGGGCAAATTAGTAGTAGCAAGTAGATGATAGCTCAAAAAGGAATAAAGCGTAGATCAAAAATAAATGATTTCCTGTGCATGCCAATTGATGATTACAAGATTTATAAACATGCAGTTTAATAATGTCGACTAATCACTCTGCAGGCTTGACTTCTACTACAGTCATACCATAGGCATGTCACCGATGAACAGTGCCGTAACATGCACTTTCGGCCGTTGGATCGAAAATGAGTAGACAAGATCAAGCACTGTAGTGATGTACTGTAGATGACCCTGTAGCAGATGTACTGTATCGATGCACTGTAGATTTGTCCCTGTAGCGATGCACCGTGGATTGTCCATGTAGCGTCATCTGTTCATGTTGATCTGGCCCTCCATTTTCGGTCCAACGATCGAACATGGTCGCATGTCACAACTTGTTCTCGGGTGACATGCCTATTGCATGTCACCTCGATCTCTGTCCAGTGTTTTAGTGGGGATTAGTGGGGATAATACTCTAGAGTATTGGGTGACAGCAGAATTCACCCAATACCCACAAAACCCCATCCCCGATCCACTAGGTAGGGGTAGAGTATTGGGGATTGAAAAAATACACTAAATTTTGCGGAAAAGTAGGGACAAGTGGGGATTAAACTCGCTCATACTCTAGCACCAAACATGCATTGGGGATAAGTGGGGATTTAAAGTTTGGAGCGGATTATCCTGCTAATCCCATAAAACTCTAGTACCAAACAAGCCCTAAAACAGATCGCACGAAACCGATGTTCGGAAATGAAATGCATAACGGAAGCGGCTAAACACCAACCTTCGCATGGGGAGTGGACGGCTTTACGCTTTGGTTTCGCGCGGTGGACCGGTTGGGCGCGGGGTCTACCCATTTCACCGTGCGGTAGACCAGGGAGTCGGGAAGCAGATCCGACGCAGCGGCGGAGGTGGACGGCGTCCCTGAGCAGGATCCGGCGCGGTGGGCGTCGGCTACGGTGGAGCACAAATGGTGCGGTGTGCGCCTTCGTCGGGGAAGCGGCTCCGGCTTGCTTGACAACGTCTTCTCGGACACTACAGCGGCTGGTCGGGGAGGCTGTGGTGGCGAGGTGGAGACGGTGGTGCACCGCCGTGCGTCGGGCGAGATGCTCCGATTCGGTGGGTGACGCGTGAGAGATGTGGGATTCGGCGCCTGTGCCGGTGGTATGTTTTAATGGCTGGGGTGAGATTGGCCTTGGCCCGAATAAGAGAAGAACCGCTGGGGACGTTTTTGATGAAAGGATAAGATGGGAAATTCGAACATTTGAAAATTGGAGGCGGCAACCCGAGCTATTTTCGCCGGTGTTTTGGCGCTTCGTTGAAATGGTTTGGTGGATGCGCGAAAAAAAAAATGGACGCGGTCCGACCCCATCAAGGTCTCATTTGTAAGCATGGGCGGTACGGCAGCCATCCTACCTTGATTTTTTAGTGAATATCCATTCATATATATGTGTTTTTTTCTGAACATTTGAGTACTTAAAACGGACTTCATATGACAAAGTTGCGCCTATTTTAGTGAACACTGCGTGGAGCCGATTTCGAAAACAAAACATGGACTAGGTACCAAAAAACATATATAGACTCGTTCTCCGCATTAAAAAGATTGATGTATCATGGATCTTAGTATATGTAAAATAACCTTGAGCTATTCATTATCATACGCGTAGAATTGAAGACTTCGAGATATTTCTTTATATTTGAAAGAAACGCCATGTTTCATCCGACAACATTTATCATCTCATTGAGTTGGCGCTGATTTTATATGTGGTGACGAAAACAACTGAGGCTCCTTTGATTTATAGGATTTAGATCCTACGGGAATTATTCTACACTATTGGTTATATTCATAGGGAACATATCCCATATGAATCTTGTACTACAAATCCTATATGAACAAAACATTAGGTCATCCCTCGGGGAAAAATCCCTTTGGTACAATCAAAGAAACTCATATTCCCATAGGATTCAAATAGACAAGATGTACATACGTTTTTCCTATCCTATGACTTAAAGGACTCCTGAAATGGCTCGACAACAAAGATCATAAATTCCGAGTTGTGCATCGAGCAAAAGATATTGAAAAAATTCTTGATCGATCGAATTACAAAATGATTTTCAAAAGAACTAAAGTTTTGCCATTGATCACATAATTGGTATGTATATAGGTTCTACTTATAATAAAATATGTTTTGGTTTATTGGGATTGCATTAGAATTACATGCATCACAATGTCTCGGGACTATTTCGGTATTTACCTCTTCTTTTAGAGTTCGCCCTATCTAAGATTATTTCCGACATTCGCCAATGTTTGCAAGGAATGGCATGCAGTCGATTCCCACCCTGTTTTGGAAAAAATGAAGAAAAAAAGTGAACTTGTCGCTATAAAATGATAAGCTTGAATTTTGATATGTTTTAAAAAAAACTAGCTTCAAAATATGGCCTACCATTTTATATAAAAAATCATGGGTCTTAACGAAAATGCCCAAGGTAAAATGTGCATTACCGTTTTGGGGAAAGGTGCAATAAGATTTCATTTTATTGTGGGAAACAAATTGTTGTTGTTTTTTTGCCTTTTCTGAATAGCTAAAAAGGTGTCATCTTTTTTCCATACATTCCATAATGTCATAGAACATAAGCATCCGGTGTCCAGATATAGCAACAATTCAGTATAAGACAATACTAACATAGTTTCCATAAAGTACTGCTAACACATAAGAAAACAAAAGATCTAGATGATGACCCAAGCAACATCCTTGTATATAATAACAATCTATTGACCATATGGCGGCTTTTGCATCACCCTATCAAAATCATCCGCCTTCAAGCACGAGAGCGAGAATGTCGACACGTGCTTCAACATGTTCCAAGATCCTCTTGATGATCTCATGGATATCTGCATCACCGAATAGGAATCAAAGTTGTCACCACTAGCTTCGATGAAAAAGAAACATCGGTGTTGAAGGCGTCGATCTTAGGAGTCCCCACATTTCATTACTTGCAAGACCAAGATGATCAAATTCCCTTTACTTCATAAGAATGTCCGGATCGCCGACACGATCGAAATCTTTGCTAGTACCCTCCTTTGGCCGAATTCAAATTTGCATCAGATCTTGGTGCCCATGCCTTTGGTACATGCGGGTAATTTTTTGCCAATATGTCGTGCATTGCACATAGCGTCCTACTGTACAGGGGTACTTCTACATATCTTCTTCCAAATATAATTTAATTTATTTCGGGTTGGATTCAATTTGTTTCAAAATTGTCTGATATACCATTTGTATTGGTAGGAGATGCAGCTTTGAATTTTAATCATTGTTTCTAGGTGCCACACTTGCAGGGTACAGTCAAGGATTTTATCCAATGTTTCATGTCTTGACAAATCCTTTTCGTAATGGAAGTTGAGACCCCACCCTCGCATCAAAATGATGCACATGGAATTTTTTAGTATGGTATTCAACAAAATATGATAAGATGCAAAAATCAAACCTTGGACAAATATGACACATGCTCACTTGGGTAGAAAGCCAATCAAACTGATACAAATTACATTGCAGAGTCCTTGCATGTTAAACTATATATTGCCAAACACCACATATATTAAGGGATACATATTAATTTCGATACTACTACTTTTATGATAGAAGATTTGTAACTACTCCCTCCGTTCTTTTTTAATTGACTCGAATTTAGTACAAAATTGTACTAAATCCAAGTCAATTAAAAGAGACTGGAGGGAGTACAAACGTTGTGGGTTGTGGCTGCCCTCCTCAATCTGCTCACTTGTCTCATCGGCAACCGTCTCCACCTCTCTACATGCACATATGGGTACAACTTCTTCACACCCGAAGAAGATTACTTGTTTCCTATCATGCTCCGCCACTTGTAGTAGGTGTGCTCCTTTTTCAGAGATGAATTATCTTTTAGGATGGAGATGTTCTCCTTTTTCAGAGATGAGTTCTCTTTTAGGATGGAGATGTTCTCCTTCGTTAGAGACCCGTTCTGATTTACCATGGAGAGGTTCTCCTTCGATAGAGATGAGTTCTCATTTGATAGAGATGAGTGCTCATTCAAGAGTACGGCATACTCATTCCATAGCTTCATAGCACGGTTTACCAGATGTGCGTTCACATCTCGGAGCTTGGACGCATGGTCAATCAACTCGCGCGACTCATCCAGGAGCGACCGCCGGATTACTTGCAGAGACGCTTCATGTTGTCGTCCTTCATTAGATGGTAGATTCACAGAGCGACCCTGTGTGACACATGATATTATTATACTAATAAAGTGCAAGAGTGTAACTTCAATAGTAAAAATATAGTACTCCGAAAGTTTGCAGGACTTAAACTTCAATACTCATAGTAATATGTACAAGACTAACTTCAATAGTAATTGTAATATGTATAAATTTCAATTGCAATACTGTAGTAATATGAGTACTCCGGAGCTTGGAGTAATAAAGTTTCAAACTAAGAACGAAACATGAACTAGTAATAAAGTTTGCCCTATGCATCAATCGATGGAGAGGCTGGATCTCAAGTTCGAAAGGGGGAAAAAGACTGCAGTGAAGTTTCAAGTTTGCATTGAAGTTCGAAAGTGGTAATGCAGCTAGTATTAGTGCAGTAGAAATCCCTTGTGCCTTGTTTGGTTGACGTGTTTTCACATGGTTCAGTGAGTAATGTCTGGGTCTTTCTTAATAAGAACACATTTTATCTGTTTGGCAGAAGAGTATTGGACAGGATCAGAGTCGCGGGGATCCTCAGGAAACACTTCCACGCACGTCGGGTGGACGTGGAACCGCAACACCTCTATGCTCTCGCGTTTCTGGTCGTTCCACATACGTGCTCCGATTGCTGCTTCTCCTTCCAGGCATCCACCCCGTTCTAGCATGGATCAGGCTGAGGGATTGATTCCAATGCAAAATTACAAGTCCTGAGGCCTGCTGGCATGGATTACGTGAATAGAAATTGGACGCTTCACTAATAAGGCCCGAGGAACCCCTCAAAAAAAAACTAATAATGCCCCAGACAGGCAATCTCTCGGGTTGTCCCGATGCCGCAAATACTCATGCCAAAACATGGTGAATGAAGTATTTTGCATCAAATCCCCTCCGAATAATACTCAGTAGGGGGCTAACTAGTTTTAAACCAATGATTAAACTACATTAACCACTGACCTCGAAGCTCTCCTCCTTGGAGAGGACCGACTCCCGGCGACGGCGAGGTTGTCTTGCGAGCTGCGCAGCAGGACTGTCACGTCCGAGCCCACGGAGAGGTCGTTGATCCGCTGCCGCTTGGTGGGCACATCGACTCAACGGCGAGGCCGCCATGCGCCGCCGCAGCAGGCTGTAGGGGGCGTGCGAGTTGGCGGCGAGGTCCTGTAGTTGCTGCTGGGGGATTACGACGGTGGGCCGCACACCTAACAGGCCCCCTTGTCCACTCGTGGGATTCATCGCCGGAAGATGGGGGTGCAGGGAGGCGCTAATACAGAGGTACAGGTTGGGGCTATAGGATTTTGAAGATGAATGGGGAGAGGCGGCAGGGGCCTATAAATCGAGAGGAGTGAGGTAGCGAGAAGTGAATTGAATGGGGAGAGGCGGCAGGGGCCTATAAATCGAGAGGGCTATAGGTTGGGACATGATTTTTTCGCAATATTTAAATTTAGATTTAAGCCGCATGTCACCAGGTGCCATGCGAAAGGTGCATGTCACCTGATCTCTATCCGTGAAGGACACAGGTCACTCGCAACACTGTCCATGGTGTACTGTAGGGACGCGAAACAGTATTGTTCACTGTTCATAGTGTTTTTCATTTTTCTGATTTTTTTGAATTTTATGCCCATTTGAATCTTTTGGTCAAATCCTAGGTTTGACAAAGATTTAAACAAGTTTAAAATATATGAAAAGGTAAGCATGGATCCTTCATAGTCACTCTAAAATGAAGCTTTTGGGATGTTCTTGAAATTTCCATGCTTGACTTCATAAGACAGAGTTTAGGGTTAGGGGTAGATATATACATGATTTGTTTGGTTTGAATATGTCTAGACCTTGTTTATCAACTTTAATTCTTACTATATGACATAAGAAAACTATTTGCTTTGGTTTTTCATTTTTCTGATTTTTTTTTTGAATTTTGATGCCCAATTGAATCTTGTCAAATCCTAGGTTTGACCAAGATAATTTAAACAAGTTTAAAACATGGAAATGAAAAGGGAAGCATGTATCCTTCTTAGTCACTCTAAAATGAAGTTTTTGGGAGGTTTTTGAAACTTCCATGTCTGAAACCCAAAACCACTTCTCTTCATGCTTTACTTCATAAGACAGAGTTTAGGGGTTAGGGGGTAGATACATGGTTTGTCTAGTTTGAAACTTTGAATATGTCTAGACCTTGTTTATCAACTTGAATATGCTTACTATATGACATAAGAAGACTATGTACTTTGGTTTTTCATTTTTCTGATTTTTTTAATTTTCTGCGCATTTGAATCTTGGTAAAATCCTAAATTTGACCAAGATTTAGACAAGTTTAACACGTGAAAACGAATAAGTAAGCCTGGATCCTTCTTAGTCACTCTAAAATGAAGCTTTTGGGAGGTTCTTGAAATTTCCATGTTTGAAACCCAAAACCACTTCTCTGCATGATTGACTTCATAAGATCGACAGATTAGTTTAGGGTTAGGGGTAGATATATACATGATTTTTCTGGTTTGAATATGTCTAGACCTTGTTTATCAACTTGAATGCTTATTATATGACATAAGAAAACTATTTGCTTTTGTTTTTCATTTTTCTGATTTTTTTGAATTTTGATGCCCATTTGAATCTTGTCAAATCCTAGGTTTGACCAAGATAATTTAAACAAGTTTAAAACATGAATATGAAAAGGGAAGCATGTATACTTCTTATTAGTCACTCTAAAATGAAGTTTTTGGGAGGTTTTTGAAAATTCCATGTTTGAAGCCCAAAGCCACTTCTCTTCATGCCCGACTTCATAAGATAGAGTTTAGGGGTCGGGGGTGTAGATACATGTGGTTTGTCTAGTTTGAATATGTCCAGACCTTGTTTAACAAATTTAATGCTAACTATATGACATAAGAAGACTATGTGCTTTGGTTTTTCATTTTTCTGATTTTTTTGAATTTTATGCCCATAAATCTTGGTCAAATCCTAGGTAGAAAAATCGATATACGAATCTATAATTAAATAGGTTAAACTAGGGTTTTGCCCTGTACTACAGATCAAGGTTCAAAAAATCCAACTACGGGGTTCGAACAACACGATTCTAATCCAAGAATTTTTTCGACCTCATCCAAATGGCCTCAAACTATAGGGTTAGGGGGTATAGATACATGATTTGTCTGGTTTGGATATATCTAGACCCTGTTTATCAACTTGAATGCTTACGATATGACATGAGAAGACTATGTGATTTGGTTTTTCATTTTTCTGATTTTTAGGAATATTGTGCCCACCCATTTGTATCTTCATGAAATCCTAGGTTTGACACAGATAATTTAAACAAGTTTAAAACATGAAAATGAAAAGGGAAGCCTGGGTCCTTCTTAGTCACTCTAAAACGAAGCTTTTGGGAGGTTCTTGAAATTTCCATGTTTGAAACCCAAAACCACTTCTCTTCATGCTTGAATTCATAAGACAGAGTTTAGGGTTTTAGGGGTAGATATATACATGATTTGTCTGGTTTGAATATATATGTCTAGACCTGGTTTATCAACTTGAATGCTTACTATACATATGACATAAGAATGCTATGTGCTTTGGTTTTTCATTCTCTTTTGATTTTTTTTTCTAAATTTTTAGGCCCCCATTTGAATCTTGGTCAAATCTTTGGTTTGCCAAGAATTTAAACAAGTTTAAAACATGAAAATGAAAAGGGAAGTCTGTATCCTTCTTAGTCACTCTAAAATGGAAGCTTTTGGGATGTTCTTGAAATTTCCATGTTTGAAACTGAAAATGACTTCCCTTCATGCTAGACTTCATAAGATCGACAGGGGGTAGATACATGATTTGTCTCGTTTGGATATATCTAGACCTTGTTTATCAACTTGAATGCTTACGATATGACATAAGAAGACAATGTGATTTGGTTTTTCATTTTTCTGATTTTTTTGAATATTGTGCCCACCCATTTGTATCTTCATGAAATCCTAGGTTTGACCAAGATAATTTAAACAAGTTTAAAACATGAAAATGAAAAGGGAAGCATGTAACCTTCTCAGTCACTTTAAAATGAAGTTTTTGGGAGGTTTTTGAAATTTCCATGTTTGAAACCCAAAGCCACTTCTCTTCACATGCCTGACTTCATAAGATAGAGTTTAGGGGTCAGGGGGTGTAGATACATGTGGTTTGTCTAGTTTGAATATGTTCAGACCTTGTTTAACAACTTTAATGCTAACTATATGACATAAGAAGACAATGTGATTTGGTTTTTCATTTTTCTGATTTTTTTGAATATTGTGCCCACCCATTTGTATCTTCATCAAATCCTTGGTTTGACCAAGATTTAAACATGTTTAAAACATGAAAATTAAAAGGGAAGTCTCTATCCTTCTTATTTACTCTAAAATGAAGCTTTTGGGATGTTCTTGAAATTTCCATGTTTGAAACCCAAAACGACTTCCCTTCATGCTAGACTTCATAAGATCGACAGGGGGTAGATACATGATTTGTCTGGTTTGGATATATCTAGACCTTGTTTAGCAACTTGAATGCTTACGATATGACATAAGAAGACAATGTGATTTGGTTTTTCATTTTTCTGATTTTTTTGAATATTGTGCCCACCCATTTGAATCTTGGTCAAATCCTAGGTTTGACCAAGATTTAGACAAGTTTAACACGTGAAAACGAATAAGTAAGCCTGGATCCTTCTTAGTCACTCTAAAATGAAGCTTTTGGGATGTTCTTGAAATTTCCATGTTTGAAACCCAAAACGACCTCTCTTCATGCTAGACTTCATAAGATCGACTGAGTTTAGGGTTAGGGGGTAGATACATGATTTGTATGGTTTGAATATGTCCAAACCTTGTTAATTTATCAACTTGAATGCTTACTATATGACATAAGAAGACTATATGCTTTTGTTTTTCATTTTTCTGATTTTTTTTTAATTTTATGCCCATATATTTGAATCTTGGTCAAATCCTAGGTTTGACAAAGATTTAAACAAGTTTAAAACATGAAAATGAAAAGGTAAGCATGGATCCTTATTAGTCACTTTAAAATAAATCTTTTGGGGGGTTCTTGAAATTTCTAAAAATGATACTTTTCATAGCTATAGTGCATCACAAATTTATGATTTCATGCTTTGCTTTGCCAATTTCAATTTTTTCTAACCACCTTCTCTTTGATTTCAAATTTAGGTCAAACTATCGATGCCTACTATGTGTTCTACTTGAATTGGATGCAGCGTGCGCACATGTTTTGCCATTGTTTTGGGCTTCCACACATCTTTGGGGCATCCAAGTATTTAAGTTACCTTGTTTTTTTGAATTGTAATTCATTGAAGGAGATATGCCCTAGAGGCAATAATAAAGTGGTTATTATTTATATCTTTATGTTTATGATAAATGTTTATATATCATGCTATAATTGTATTAACCGAAACATTAGTACATGTGTGATATGTAGACAAACAAAGAAGTCCCTAGTATGCCTCTTAACTAGCTTGTTGATTAATGGATGATTAGTTTCATAATCATGAACATTGGATGTTATTAATAACAAGGTTATGTCATTGTATGAATGATGTAATGGACACACCCAATTAAGCGTAGCATAAGATCTCGTCATTAAGTTATTTGCTATAAGCTTTCGATACATAGTTACCTAGTCCTTATGACCATGAGATCATGTAAATCACTTATACCGGAAAGGTACTTTGATTACACCAAACACCACTGCGTAAATGGGTGGCTATAAAGGTGGGATTAAGTATCCGGAAAGTATGAGTTGAGGCATATGGATCAACAGTGGGATTTGTCCATCCCGATGACGGATAGATATACTCTGGGCCCTCTCGGTGGAATGTCGTCTAATGTCTTGCAAGCATATGAATGAGTTCATAAGAGACCACATACCACGGTACGAGTAAAGAGTACTTGTCAGGAGACGAGGTTGAACAAGGTATAGAGTGATACCGAAGATCAAACCTCGGACAAGTAAAATATCGCGAGACAAAGGGAATTGGTAATGTATGTGAATGGTTCATTCGATCACTAAAGTCATCGTTGAATATGTGGGAGCCATTATGGATCTCCAGATCCCGCTATTGGTTATTGGTCGGAGTGAGTACTCAACCATGTCCGCATAGTTCTCGAACCGTAGGGTGACACACTTAAAGTTGGATGTTGAAATGGTAGCACTTGAATTATGGAATGGAGTTCGAATATTTGTTCGGAGTCCCGGATGAGATCCCGGACATCACGAGGAGTTCCGGAATGGTCCGGAGAATAAGATTCATATATAGGATGTCATTTTATGTGAATTAAAATGTCGCGGAAGGTTCTATGGAAGGTTCTAGAAGGTTCTAGAAAAGTCCGGAAGAAACCACCAAGGAAGGTGGAGTCCACAAGGGACTCCACCTCCATGGCCGGCCAGCCCTAGTGGGGGTGGAGTCCCAAGTGGACTGCACCATAGGGGCCGGCCAACCCCCACATGGGAGGTGGGAATCCCACCTTTGGGTGGGAGTCCTAGTTGGGCTAGGTTTGCCCCCTCCTATGGAAGGTTTTGGTTTCGGGTCTTATTCGAAGACTTGGACACCAACACTTGGGATCCACCTATATAATGAGGGGCCAAGGGAGGGGGCCGGCCAACCCCAAGACCATAGCTTGGCCGCCCCCCTTGAGTGGCCGGCCACCCCCTCCCAAACCCTAGCTTTGCTCCTCCACTTCATATTGTCCGGTTTGCTTAGCGAAGCTCCGCCGGACTTCTACACCGCCACCGACACCACGCCGTCGTGCTGTCGGATTCAAGAGGAGCTACTACTTCCGCTGCCCGCTGGAACGGGGAGGTGGACGTCGTCTTCATCAACAACCGAACGTGTGACCGAGTACGGAGGTGCTGCCCGTTCGTGGCGAACCGATCGTGATCAAGATCTTCTACGCGCTTTTGCAAGCGGCAAGTGATCGTCTACCGCAGCAACAAGAGCCTCATCTTGTAGGCTTTGGAATCTCTTCAAGGGTGAGACTCGATACCCCCTCGTTGCTACCGTCTTCTAGATTGCATCTTGGCTTGGATTGCGTGTTCGCGGTAGGAAAATTTTTGTTTTCTATGCAACGTTATCCTACAGTGGTATCAGAGCCGTGTCTATGCATAGATGGTTGCACGAGTAGAACACAATGGTTTGTGGGCGTTGATGCTCTTGTTATCTTTAGTTTGAGTACTTTGCATCTTTATGGCATAGTGGGATGAAGCGGCTCGGACTAACTTTACATGACCGCGTTCATGAGACTTGTTCCTCGTTCGACATGCAACTTGTATTGCATAAGAGGCTTTGCGGGTGTCTGTCTCTCCTACTATAGTAAAGATTCAATTTACTCTTCTATTGACAACATTAGTATCAACGTTGTGGTTCATGTTCGTAGGTAGATTAGATCTATAACGAAAACCCTAAACCACGTAAAATATGCAAACCAAATTAGAGAGCGTCTAACTTGTTTTTGCAGGGTTTGGTGATGTGATATGGCCATAATGTGATGATGAATATGTATGAGATGATCATTATTGTATTGTGGCAACCGGCAGGAGCCTTATGGTTGTCTTTAATTTTCATGTTGAGTAGTATTTCAAAGAAGTTGTAATAGTTGCTACATGAGGTGAACAACCATGAAGACGGCGCCATGAACCTTGACGCTACGCCGACGATGATGGAGATCATGCCCGTTGATGATGGAGATCATGTCCGTGCTTTAGAGATGAAGATCGAAGGCGCAAAGACAAAAGGGCCATATCATATCACATATGAACTGCATGTGATGTTAATCCTTTTATGCATCTTATTTTGCTTAGATCGCGACGGTAGCATTATAAGATGATCCCTCACATTAATATCAAGATAATAAAGTGTTCTTCCCTCGTATGCACCGTTGCATTGTTCGACGTTTTGAAGCATCTCGTGATGATCGGGTGTGATAAACTCGACATACAACGGTGTAAGCCATGTTGCACACGCGGAATACTTGGGTTTGCTTGACGAGCCTAGCATGTACGAGACATGGCCTCGGGACAACGGAAACCGAAAGGTTGAACACGAGTCATATGGATGATATGATCAACATGTTGATGTTCACCATTGAAGCTACATCATCTCACGTGATGATCGGTTTTGGTGTAGTAGATGTGGATCGTGTACCACTTAACAACTATGAGGGATGTTGTATTAAGTGGGAGTTCATTAGTAATTAGATTAAAACATGAACTAATTATCATAAACATAGTCTGAGTAGTATTTTGAATTAATTTTGTAGTATTGGCATCCGTTTACTACTATGCGCTAGTCTTGTTATTGAGATAGAAATCTTGTTAAAATCTGACAAGAAACTTTACGGATTGGTACCGTATTGTTAAAGAATCAAGAGTTGATTAAGTCCTATTGCAAACTTTTAGTAAACCTCACATTGTTGATTCAAAGAGCTATGGTTTCAATTAGTACCTAAAGTTATCTTGTCTCCATGAAACTTGAAAGTTCAAATATGTTTGAAAAATAAGGAGCTGAAAATTTAGTTTTCAGAAATAATCAAGGTATGAGATATATGTGATATCTAAGACCTTATTGCAAGATGATAGAATATAATTTGGTGAGACTACATAAACTCATAAGTTTTATGGGAATGTATGAAGGTTGAAGACGCAAGACGTCACAATCCTCCAGCTATTGGGGCACTAATGATATTCGCATATCCATGAAGTTATCATCCTTAATATGCACCATTGCTAAGACTCGTCGTTTGAAGCATCACGTGATGATCGGGTGTTATAGATTCTACGTGTGCTTACAATGGGTGCAAGCCTGATTTGCACATGCGAATACTAAGGTTAAACTTTATGAGCCTAGCATGTCTGAGACATGGTCTCAAAAAGTTGTCATGAATTGATGGATAAAATTATGAGTGAAATTGTTCATCATAGTTACTAATATGTGAAATCTAGAACACTTGTCATATGATGATCAACTTCAAAGTAAGAACCTCAAGGTTATTGGTATTTGACCAACAAACCTAGAAGTTATTGATGTTGAAATGTTTTTCTGAATAATGAGGAAAGCTAAAAGAGAAACTGCAAAAGATATTTTGGCAACAGAAAAGAAAAGACTAGAAAGTCTAGCTCAGGTGTATATAAATGATATACATGTTATGGTTGTATTCCTAGTTAAGTCACACAATGAAATTCTTGGGTATTAATACCATATTGGTTGGTATGAAGTGTCATACAAAACAACGCAATTCAAGAATACAATGGCCTAAGTGGTCGACAAGGAATATGATAAGAATGTTCGCCTGGAACAAAAATAAAGTGTTATTATGTTCGTCGTTGGCATTCTATCTAGCCCTTAGAATTTATAATAAAGAGCTTAATAAATTGTTATTTTTGCTCTGGTCAAATGAAAACAATGAGTTGTTCAAATTATGACATTACTCCATGTATGATGGATAAGTTATTATAAATCTTAAATGGTGAAACACACATACATAACACTGACGCTAAAAATGCCATAAGGCAAATGATTTGAATTCCACTTATTTGTGGAACCGCAATTTAGGTCATGTTAGAAAGGATCGCATGAAGGAACTCCATGCAAATGGATTTTGGTAGTCATTCGATTTGTTGAATCGTTTGGCACTTGCAAAATTTTTTCTAAAAGGTAATGACTGAAATACCGTACATAGCCCGAAGAGTCGCACGGGCAACTAACTTAGTGAAAACATACATAATGATATATGTGGTTCATGGGCATAGTTGTGTGCGGAAGATTCTTCTACTTCATGAAAACTTTCAAACAATGAATTGAGTATATATGTGGATATATTCAATAAGGAAAAGTTTGAAACATTTGAATAGGATTCAAATAAATTTCAGCATGAAGTGGAAATCATCGTAATAGAAATCAAATATCTATGATTGGATCATGGTGGAAATATTTGAATTACGAGTTTTAGCGAACATCTAAGAGAGTTATGAAATTGTTCTACAACTTACGTTTCTTGGAGTATCATAGTGATGATGAAGTATCCAAGAGATATATCCAAACTTTGTTGGATCAATGATGAGATAAAATATTGATGCCATTATATTTTTGTGGATTATGCTTTAGTGACTACCGCTTTTACACTGAATAGAGCATCATCATGATCCGTTGAAATGACACCATACAAGTTATGGCATGGGTATAAACCCTAATAGTCAACCAAAATCGGATGAATGTCTTTGTTGGTTATCCCAGAGATTTAATTGGGAATTCTTCCCACGAGACAAAGACAAAAGTGTTTGTCAATGTTTCTTATTTCCAAAAAAATTGTTTCGAGTGAAGTATTTGAGTGGGAGGACAATATAATTTGATAAGGTTTATGAACCTGAGCATAATGATCAGAGTAGCGCAGCATCGGAATTGGTTTCGGAAGCGGCCACGACGATCATGGCTCTCATGACTACAAAATGTTTTAGCCATGGAGATCGAAGTACATATTGAACCTTATAGGTATGGTTTACTTTGTGATCAAATAAATGATTTGTGGACAAAGGATTGATTTTGATCAATGATAAACCAACTACAAAACAAAGAAGTTATGATGGGCCCTGACTCCGTTAAAATGGCCATACGCCATGAAATCCAAAATAGATGAATACTTTTTGAAAGAAAATAGATCTATAAAATTGATGGACTTGGATGAAATATATTTGAAGAAGCTTAACTTGTCGAAAAGTTGTTTACGACAAAGTTCAAAGAGTTGACTACGACAAGATTAGATCTTCCGTAGCAATGCTTAAAGTCTATATGGATTATTCTAGTAATCACTACATATTTCCTTTATGAGATATGTTAGTAGGATGGCAAAATACATTACTTATCAGAAGTGTGTATTAAAAGGTGTATACAAGATACAACCAAGAGTTTTGCTGATCCGTGGAATACTAGATAGGTATACAAACTTCAATTTGATGAAGTAAGTATAGCGGAGTTTGAATCTTCACTAGATGAAATAGTCAAAGAGTTTTTGATTTCATCAGAAACAATGAAGAGGCTTGCATTTGCAAGAAATTAAGTGGGAGCGCTAAGACACATTTATAATACTTTATGTAGGTGACATATAGTTGGTTATAAATGATGTAATTATATACTTGATTAAAAAGGTTTCATTGAGAATTAACTTCAATGAAAGGATATGGACTGAAACAAATTTAGTGTCAAGATCTATGAAGATAGATTGAAACACATAAATAAGTTTAAGTCAAAGTACATATGATGGATATTGAAGAAGTTCAATATAGAAATATTAAGAAAATGTTCTTGTCATGTGAAGGTTTAACAAGACTTGAGTGTATCTGACACTCAATGAGTAAAAACACATGAGTGATTATAGATCACGAATAATATGTACACAATCAGATATCATGTGCTATAAAGTGTTATGAGCATATACCAGAATGATTCATATGATGATCATTGGACGACAGTAAGAATATCCTTGAGTACTTTAGAAGAACTAAGGATATATATATATATATTTTTTTTATATGAAGAAATGACAAACAAATCGCTGTAAGGTGTTACACCGATATTGGTTTTGTCACATATAAAATATAATCTCAAATTAGACAAAGTGTTGTTTAAAAGGTAGCACAATGAGCTAGAAGTTGTCTATGCTAGATTTAGAAGAGTTCTAAATATTGTGACGGATTCTACAAAAGAAGGCAGAGTATGTCATTGTTTTGACAATGACAAAGGATGTTAAGTCAAGAGGTTCTTTGAGAACTTGGTGTAGTTCCGACAGAGTCAGAACTTTGAAGCTATATTGTGTGTGACAATATTAGTGACATATTTCAGACAATGGGAATTAAGGTTCCACCAGAAGATCAAACATATATAATGCCAACTCATTTGGAAATGAGTGATGCGTTGAGACGCAAATGAATTACAAAATACATACGTTTACGAGCGTGTCGATCCGATGACTAAAAACCTCTCCCGTGAGCAATACATGATAAAGCACCAGAAGGCCAAGGTGTTATATCTTTACAAATGTAAACTAGATTATTGACTCTAGTGCAAGTGGGAGACTGAAGGAGATATGCCCTAGAGGCAATAATAAAGTGGTTATTATTTATATCTTTATGTTTATGATAAATGTTTATATATCATGCTATAATTGTATTAACCGAAACATTAGTACATGTGTGATATGTAGACAAACAAAGAAGTCCCTAGTATGCCTCTTAACTAGCTTGTTGATTAATGGATGATTAGTTTCATAATCATGAACATTGGATGTTATTAATAACAAGGTTATGTCATTGTATGAATGATGTAATGGACACACCCAATTAAGCGTAGCATAAGATCTCGTCATTAAGTTATTTGCTATAAGCTTTCGATACATAGTTACCTAGTCCTTATGACCATGAGATCATGTAAATCACTTATACCGGAAAGGTACTTTGATTACACCAAACACCACTGCGTAAATGGGTGGCTATAAAGGTGGGATTAAGTATCAGGAAAGTATGAGTTGAGGCATATGGATCAACAAAGTGGGATTTGTCCATCCCGATGACTGATAGATATACTCTGGGCCCTCTCGGTGGAATGTCGTCTAATGTCTTGCAAGCATATGAATGAGTTCATAAGAGACCACATACCACGGTACGAGTAAAGAGTACTTGTCAGGAGACGAGGTTGAACAAGGTATAGAGTGATACCGAAGATCAAACCTCGGACAAGTAAAATATCGCGAGACAAAGGGAATTGGTAATGTATGTGAATGGTTCATTCGATCACTAAAGTCATCGTTGAATATGTGGGAGCCATTATGGATCTCCAGATCCCGCTATTGGTTATTGGTCGGAGTGAGTACTCAACCATGTCCGCATAGTTCTCGAACCGTAGGGTGACACACTTAAAGTTGGATGTTGAAATGGTAGCACTTGAATTATGGAATGGAGTTCGAATATTTGTTCGGAGTCCCGGATGAGATCCCGGACATCACGAGGAGTTCCGGAATGGTCGGAGAATAAGATTCATATATAGGATGTCATTTTATGTGAATTAAAATGTCGCGGAAGGTTCTATGGAAGGTTCTAGAAGGTTCTAGAAAAGTCCGGAAGAAACCACCAAGGAAGGTGGAGTCCACAAGGGACTCCACCTCCATGGCCGGCCAGCCCTAGTGGGGGTGGAGTCCCAAGTGGACTCCACCATAGGGGGCCGGCCAACCCCCACATGGGAGGTGGGAATCCCACCTTTGGGTGGGAGTCCTAGTTGGGCTAGGTTTGCCCCCTCCTATGGAAGGTTTTGGTTTCGGGTCTTATTCGAAGACTTGGACACCAACACTTGGGATCCACCTATATAATGAGGGGCCAAGGGAGGGGGCCGGCCAACCCCAAGACCATAGCTTGGCCGCCCCCCTTGAGTGGCCGGCCACCCCCTCCCAAACCCTAGCTTTGCTCCTCCACTTCATATTGTCCGGTTTGCTTAGCGAAGCTCCGCCGGACTTCTACACCGCCACCGACACCACGCCGTCGTGCTGTCGGATTCAAGAGGAGCTACTACTTCCGCTGCCCGCTGGAACGGGGAGGTGGACGTCGTCTTCATCAACAACCGAACGTGTGACCGAGTACGGAGGTGCTGCCCGTTCGTGGCGCCGGAACCGATCGTGATCAAGATCTTCTACGCGCTTTTGCAAGCGGCAAGTGATCGTCTACCGCAGCAACAAGAGCCTCATCTTGTAGGCTTTGGAATCTCTTCAAGGGTGAGACTCGATACCCCCTCGTTGCTACCGTCTTCTAGATTGCATCTTGGCTTGGATTGCGTGTTCGCGGTAGGAAAATTTTTGTTTTCTATGCAACGTTATCCTACATTCATATCCTTCCTCCCAATTTTTATGCCCATTTGAATCTTGGTCAAATCCTAAGTTTGACCAAGATTTGAACAAGTTTAAAACATGAAAATGAAAAGGTAAGCCTGAATCCTTCTTAATTAGTCACTCTAAAATGAGAGAAGCTTTTGGGAGTTTTTTGAAATTTCCATGTTTGAAACCCAAAACCACTTCTCTTCATGCTTGACTTCATAAGACAGAGTTAATTTAGGGTTAGGAGGTAGATACATGATTTGTCTAGTTTGTTGTTTAGACCTTTTGTTTATCAACTTGAATGCTTACTATATGACATAATAATACTATGTGCTTTGGTTTTCATTTTTTTGATTTTTTCTGAATTTTTATGCCCATTTGATCTTGGTCAAATCCTAGGCTTAACCAATATTTAAACAAGTTTAAAACATGAAAATGAAAAGGTAAGCCTGTATCCTTCTTAATTAGTCACTCCAAAATGAAGCTTTTGGGAAGGTTTTTGAAATTTCCATGTTTGAAATCCAAAACGACTTCTCTTCGTGCTTGACTTCATAAGACAAAGTTTAGGGCTAGGGGTAGAAACATGATTTTTCTGGTTTGAATATGTCTAGACCTTGTTTATCAACTTGAGTGCTTACTATATGACATAAGAAGGCTATATGCTTTGGTTTTTCATTTTTTTTTTGAAATTTTATGCCCATTTTTGAATCTTGATCAAATCTTAGGTACGGTTTGACCAAGATTTGAACAATTTTAAAACATGAAATAAAAGCTAAGCCCGACCTGGATCCTTTAGTCACTCTAAAATGAAGCTTTTGGGGGGTTCTTGAAATTTCCAAGTTTGAAACCCAAAACCACTTCTCTTCATGCTTGACTACATAAGACATACAAAGTTTAGGGTTAGGGGTAGATACATGATTTTTCTTGTTTGAATATATCTAGACCTTGTTTATATCAACTTTAATGCTAACTATATGACATAAGAAAACTATGTGCTTTGGTTTTTAATTTTTCTGATTTTTTATTTTGATGCACATTTGAATCTTTGTCAAATCCTAGGTTTGACCAAGATTTAAACAAGTATACAACATGAAAATGAAAAGGGGAAGCCTGTATCCTTCTTAGTCACTCTAAAATGAAGTTTTTGGGATGTTCTTGAAATTTTCATGTTTGAAACCCAAAACCACTTCTCTTCATGCTTGACTTCATAAGATATAGTTTAGGGGCTAGGGGATAGATACATGATTTGCCTAGGTTTGAATATGCATGTCCAAACCTTGTTTATCAACTTGAATGCTTAGTATATGACATAAGAAGACTATATGCTTTTGTTTTTCATTTTTCTGATTTTTTTTTAAATTTTATGCCCATTTGAATCTTTTGGTCAAATCCTTGGTTTAATTTGACACGGATTTAAACAAGTTTAAAATATGAAAATGAAAAGGTGGTAAGCAGGCATGGATCCTTCTTATATATATTAGTCACTCTAAAATGAAGCTTTTGGGAGGTTTTTGAAATTTCCATGTTTGAAACCCAAAACCACTTCTCTTCATGCTTGACTTCATAAGACAAAGTTTAGGGTTAGGGGGTATAGATACATGATTTGTATGGTTCGAATATGTCCAAACCTTGTTTATCAACTTGAATATGCTTACTATATGACATAAGAAGAATAATGTCATGTAAATGAGTTAACTTGGATTTCCTACCCTTGAATCCATAGGAAACTTTGTTCTAATGCACTATAATAATCAACCGAGTTTTTACACCAACAGGTCTGTCACTTACGTGTGGTGCCCACGCGTGAGGTCCCACACTTCAGTGAGCACAAGTCACGTGCAATAGGTACGCAAACTCCCAGCCATCTTCTTTGTCAAGAGAAGACGCATCACGGCATCAGGATGCGTATTGGAAGCCTGTGGGTCCTTCTGGATCCTTCGGTTGTCCCTCTCACAAAAAAAAACAAATCTCTCTCATTCTCGGCCTCGCTCGACTCGCTCGCTCGCTCGCTCGCACCACCTGCTCACTGACAAACCCTGCACAAAAGTCAACATCATCACCCGAAAAAGGGGAGACACCATAATGCTCTCCCTTCTTCTCTCCTTCCGAGTGATCCCTCTTCCTCCGAGTTTCACTCGACGGGCAAACACACATGTGCTGCATAGTATAATAATAAAAAGGTAGAAAAATCAACTACGAATCTATAATTAAATAGGTTAAACTAGGGTTTTGCCCAGTACTACAGATCAAGGTTCAAACCTTGTTTATCAACTTGAATATGCTTACTATATGACATATATAAGAAGACTATGTACTTTGGTTTTCATTTTTCTGATTTTTTTAATTTTCTGCGCATTTGAATCTTGGTCAAATCCTAGGTTTGACCAAGATTTAGACAAGTTTAACACGTGAAAACGAATAAGTAAGCCTGGATCCTTCTTAGTCACTCTAAAATGAAGCTTTTGGGATGTTCTTGAAATTTCCATGTTTGAAACCCAAAACGACCTCTCTTCATGCTAGACTTCATAAGATCGACTGAGTTTAGGGTTAGGGGGTAGATACATGATTTGTATGGTTTGAATATGTCCAAACCTTGTTAATTTATCAACTTGAATGCTTACTATATGACATAAGAAGACTATATGCTTTTGTTTTTCATTTTTCTGATTTTTTTTTAATTTTATGCCCATTTATTTGAATCTTGGTCAAATCCTAGGTTTGACAAAGATTTAAACAAGTTTAAAACATGAAAATGAAAAGGTAAGCATGGATCCTTATTAGTCACTTTAAAATAAATCTTTTGGGGGGTTCTTGAAATTTCTAAAAATGATACTTTTCATAGCTATAGTGCATCACAAATTTATGATTTCATGCTTTGCTTTGCCAATTTCGATTTTTTCTAACCACCTTCTCTTTGATTTCAAATTTAGGTCAAACTATCGATGCCTACTATGTGTTCTACTTGAATTGGATGCAGCGTGCGCACATGTTTTGCCATTGTTTTGGGCTTCCACACATCTTTGGGGCATCCAAGTATTTAAGTTACCTTGTTTTTTTGAATTGTAATTCATACCCTTCCTCCCAATTTTTATGCCCATTTGAATCTTGGTCAAATCCTAAGTTTGACCAAGATTTGAACAAGTTTAAAACATGAAAATGAAAAGGTAAGCCTGAATCCTTCTTAATTAGTCACTCTAAAATGAGAAGCTTTTGGGAGTTTTTTGAAATTTCCATGTTTGAAACCCAAAACCACTTCTCTTCATGCTTGACTTCATAAGACAGAGTTAATTTAGGGTTAGGAGGTAGATACATGATTTGTCTAGTTTGTTGTTTAGACCTTTTGTTTATCAACTTGAATGCTTACTATATGACATAATAATACTATGTGCTTTGGTTTTCATTTTTTTGATTTTTTCTGAATTTTTATGCCCATTTGATCTTGGTCAAATCCTAGGCTTAACCAATATTTAAACAAGTTTAAAACATGAAAATGAAAAAGGTAAGCCTGTATCCTTCTTAATTAGTCACTCCAAAATGAAGCTTTTGGGAAGGTTTTTGAAATTTCCATGTTTGAAATCCAAAACGACTTCTCTTCGTGCTTGACTTCATAAGACAAAGTTTAGGGCTAGGGGTAGAAACATGATTTTTCTGGTTTGAATATGTCTAGACCTTGTTTATCAACTTGAGTGCTTACTATATGACATAAGAAGGCTATATGCTTTGGTTTTTCATTTTTTTTTGAAATTTTATGCCCATTTTTGAATCTTGATCAAATCTTAGGTACGGTTTGACCAAGATTTGAACAATTTTAAAACATGAAAATAAAAGGTAAGCCCGACCTGGATCCTTTAGTCACTCTAAAATGAAGCTTTTGGGGGGTTCTTGAAATTTCCAAGTTTGAAACCCAAAACCACTTCTCTTCATGCTTGACTACATAAGACATACAAAGTTTAGGGTTAGGGGTAGATACATGATTTTTCTTGTTTGAATATATCTAGACCATGTTTATATCAACTTTAATGCTAACTATATGACATAAGAAAACTATGTGCTTTGGTTTTTAATTTTTCTGATTTTTTATTTTGATGCACATTTGAATCTTTGTCAAATCCTAGGTTTGACCAAGATTTAAACAAGTATACAACATGAAAATGAAAAGGGGAAGCCTGTATCCTTCTTAGTCACTCTAAAATGAAGTTTTTGGGATGTTCTTGAAATTTTCATGTTTGAAACCCAAAACCACTTCTCTTCATGCTTGACTTCATAAGATATAGTTTAGGGGCTAGGGGATAGATACATGATTTGCCTAGGTTTGAATATGCATGTCCAAACCTTGTTTATCAACTTGAATGCTTAGTATATGACATAAGAAGACTATATGCTTTTGTTTTTCATTTTTCTGATTTTTTTTAAATTTTATGCCCATTTGAATCTTTTGGTCAAATCCTTGGTTTAATTTGACACGGATTTAAACAAGTTTAAAATATGAAAATGAAAAGGTGGTAAGCAGGCATGTATCCTTCTTATATATATTAGTCACTCTAAAATGAAGCTTTTGGGAGGTTTTTGAAATTTCCATGTTTGAAACCCAAAACCACTTCTCTTCATGTTGTTGACTTCATAAGATAGAGTTTAGGGGTTAGGGGTATAGATACATGATTTGTCTTGTTTGAATATGTGTCTAGACCTTGTTTATCAACTTTAATGCTTACTATATGACATACGAACACTATGTGCTTTAATTTGGTTTTTAATTTTTATAATTTTTTTTGAATTTTGATGCACATTTTGAATCTTGGTCAAATCCTAGGTTTGACCGAGATTTGAACAAGTTTAAAACAAGAAAATAAAAGGTAAGCCCTTGAGACTAGATCCTTCTTAGTCACTCTATAATGAAGCTTTTAGGGGGGTTGTTGAAAATGTAAGCATGTATCCTTCTTAGTACGTCACACCACAATGAAGCTTTTGGGAGGGTTTTTTAAATGTCCATGTTTGAAACCCAAAACGACTTCTCTTCGTGCTTGACTTCATAATTAAGACAAAGTTTAGGGTTAGGGGTAGATACCTGATTTTTCTGGTTTGAATATGTCTAGACTTTGTTTATCAACTTGAGTGCTTACTATATGGCATATATAAGAAGCTAGGCTATGTGCTTTGGTTTTTCATTTTTTTTTTGAATTTTTATGCCCATTTGAATCCTGGTCAAATCCTAGGTACGTACGGTTTGACCAAGATTTGAACATGTTTAAAACATGAAAATAAAAGGTAAGCATGGATCCTTCTTAGTCACTCTAAAATGAAGCTTTTGGGAGGTTTTTGAAATTTCCATGTTTGAAACCCAAAACCACTTCTCTTCATGCTTGGCTTCGTAAGATAGAGTTTAGGGTTTGGGGTAGATACGTACATGATTTTTCTAAGTATTTTTACGCCCATTTGAATCTTCGTCAAATCCTAAGTTTGACCAAGATTTGAACAAGTTTAAAACATGAAAATGAAAAGGGTAATCCTGGATCCTTGTTTAGGGTTAGGGGGTAGATACATGATTTTTGTGGTTTGAATATGCCAGACCTTGTTTATCACCTTGAATGCTTACTATATGACATAGGAAGACGGCGTGCTTTTGTTTTTTCTTTTTTTTTGATTTTTTTTTTGAATTTTTATGCCCATTTGAATCTTGGTCAAGTCATAGGTTTGACCAAGATTTAAACATGTTTAAAACATGAAAATGAAAAAGTAAGCCTGGATCCTTCTTAGTCACTCCAAAATGTACCAATTGATAAATGAGTTAACTTGGCTTCATGGAAAAAATAATGTCATGTAAATGATTTAAGTTGGCTTTCGTACCCTTGAATCCATAGGAAACTTTGTATAAATGTAGTAGTATAATAATCAACCGAGTTTTTACATCAACAGGTCTGTCACTTACGTGTGGTGCCCATGCGTGAGGTCCCACACTTCAGTGAGCACAAGTCACGTGCAATAGGTACGCAAACTCCCAGCAATTTTCTTTGTCAAGAGAAGACGCATCAGGATGCGTATCGGAAGTATGTGGGTCCTTCTGGATCCTTCTGTTGTCCCTCTCACAAAAAAAAAAAACAAATCTCTCTCATTCTCGGCCTCGCTCGACTCGCTCGCTCGCTCGCTCACTCGCTCCTGCTCACTGACAAACCCTGCACAAAAGTCAACATCATCACACGAAAAAGGGGAGACACCATAATTCTCTCCCTTCTTCTCTCCTTCCGAGTGATCCCTCTTCCTCCGAGTTTCACTCGACGGGCAAACACACATGTGCTGCATAGTAATAATAAAAAAGTAGAAAAATCGACCTACGAATCTATGATTAAATAGGTTAAACTAGGGTTTTGCCCACTACTACAGATCAAGTTCAAAAATATCCAACTACTAGTTCGATTTTGGGCTACTAATATAAAATTAAAATAAGTTGAACTAGTATTCCTCTAAAAAATCATTTTGGTATGCATTGTTTGATACTTTTCATAGCTATAGTGCATCACAAATTTATGATTTCATGCTTTGCTTTGCCAATTTCGATTTTTTCTAACCACCTTCTCTTTGATTTCAAATTTAGGTCAAACTATCGATGCCTACTATGTGTTCTACTTGAATTGGATGCAGCGTGCGCACATGTTTTGCCATTGTTTTGGGCTTCCACGCATCTTTGGGGCATCCAAGTATTTAAGTTACCTTTTTTTTTTGAATTGTAATTCATACCCTTCCTCCCAATTTTTATGCCCTTTTGAATCTTGGTCAAATCTAAGTTTGACCAAGATTTGAACAAGTTTAAAACATGAAAATTAAAAGGTAAGACTGAATCCTTCTTAGTCACTCTAAAATGAGAAGCTTTTGGGAGTTTTTTGAAATTTCCATGTTTGAAACCCAAAACCACTTCTCTTCATGCTTGACTTCATAAGACAGAGTTAATTTAGGGTTAGGGGGTAGGTACATGATTTGTCTAGTTTGTTGTTTAGACCTTGTTTATCAACTTGAATGCTTACTATATGACATAATAATACTATGTGCTCTGGTTTTCATTTTTTTTGATTTTTTCTGAATTTTTATGCCCATTTGATCTTGGTCAAATCCTAGGCTTATCCAATATTTAAACAAGTTTAAAACATGAAAATGAAAAGGTAAGCCTGTATCCTTCTTAATTACTCACTCCAAAATGAAGACCTGGTTTATGTCTAGACATATGACATATATATGTCTAGACCTGGTTTATCAACTTGAATGCTTACTATACATATGACATAAGAATGCTATGTGCTTTGGTTTTTCATTCTCTTTTGATTTTTTTTCTAAATTTTTAGGCCCCCATTTGAATCTTGGTCAAATCTTTGGTTTGACAAGGATTTAAACATGTTTAAAACATGAAAATGAAAAGGGAAGTCTGTATCCTTCTTAGTCACTCTAAAATGGAAGCTTTTGGGATGTTATTGAAATTTCCATGTTTGAAACCGAAAATGACTTCCCTTAATGCTAGACTTCATAAGATCGACAGGGGGTAGATACATGATTTGTCTCGTTTGGATATATCTAGACCTTGTTTATCAACTTGAATGCTTACGATATGACATAAGAAGACAATGTGATTTGGTTTTCCATTTTTCTGATTTTTTTGAATATTGTGCCCACCCATTTGTATCTTCATGAAATCCTAGGTTTGACCAAGATAATTTAAACAAGTTTAAAACATGAAAATGAAAAGGGAAGCATGTAACCTTCTCAGTCACTTTAAAATGAAGTTTTTGGGAGGTTTTTGAAATTTCCATGTTTGAAACCCAAAACCACTTCTCTTCATGCTTGACTTCATAAGACAAAGTTTAGGGTTAGGGGGTATAGATACATGATTTGTATGGTTTGAATATGATGTACTTTGGTTTTTCATTTTTCTGATTTTTTTAATTTTCTGCGCATTTGAATCATATCTTGGTCAAATCCTAGGTTTGACCAAGATTTAGACAAGTTTAACACGTGAAAACGAATAAGTAAGCCTGGATCCTTCTTAGTCGTCACTCTAAAATGAAGCTTTTGGGAGGTTCTTGAAATTTCCATGTTTGAAACCCAAAACCACTTCTCTTCATGATTGACTGAGTTCAATTTGGGTTTTAGGGGTAGATATATACATTATTTTTCTGGTTTGAATATATATGTCTAGACCTTGTTTATCAACATGAATGCTTACTATACATATGACATAAGAATGTTATGTACTTTGGTTTTTCATTCTTTTGATTTTTTTCTGAATTTTTAGGGCCATTTGAATCTTGGTCAAATCCTTGGTTTGACCAAGATTTAAACATGTTTAAAACATGAAAATTAAAAGGGAAGTCTCTATCCTTCTTATTTACTCTAAAATGAAGCTTTTGGGATGTTCTTGAAATTTCCATGTTTGAAACCCAAAACGACTTCCATTCATGCTAGACTTCATAAGATCGACAGGGGGTAGATACATGATTTGTCTGGTTTGGATATATCTAGACCTTGTTTAGCAACTTGAATGCTTACGATATGACATAAGAAGACAATGTGATTTGGTTTTTCATTTTTCTGATTTTTTTGAATATTGTGCCCACCCATTTGTATCTTCATGAAATCCTAGGTTTGACCAGGATTTAAACAAGTTTAAAACATGAAATGAAAAGATAAGCCTGGATCCTTCTTAGTCACTCTAAAATGAAGCTTTCGGGAGGTTCTTGAAATTTCCATGTTTGAAACCCAAAACCACTTCTCTTCATGATTGACTTCATAAGACAAAGTTTAGGGTTAGGGGGTATAGATACATGATTTGTATGGTTTGAATATATATGTCTAGACCTGGTTTATCAACTTGAATGCTTACTATACATATGACATAAGAATGCTATGTGCTTTGGTTTTTCATTGTCTTTTGATTTTTTTTCTAAATTTTTAGGCCCCCATTTGAATCTTGGTCAAATCTTTGGTTTGACAAGAATTTAAACAAGTTTAAAACATGAAAATGAAAAGGGAAGTCTGTATCCTTCTTAGTCACTCTAAAATGGAAGCTTTTGGGATGTTCTTGAAATTTCCATGTTTGAAACCGAAAATGACTTCCCTTCATGCTAGACTTCATAAGATCGACATGGGGTAGATACATGATTTGTCTCGTTTGGATATATCTAGACCTTGTTTATCAACTGGAATGCTTACGATATGACATAAGAAGACAATGTGATTTGGTTTTTCATTTTTCTGATTTTTTTGAATATTGTGCCCACCCATTTGTATCTTCATGAAATCCTAGGTTTGACCAAGATAATTAAAACAAGTTTAAAACATGAAAATGAAAAGGGGAGCATGTATCCTTCTCAGTCACTCTAAAATGAAGTTTTTGGGAGGTTTTTGAAATTTCCATGTTTGAAACCCAAAACCACTTCTCTTCATGCTTGACTTCATAAGACAAAGTTTAGGGTTAGGGGTATAGATACATGATTTGTATGGTTTGAATATGTCCAAACCTTGTTTATCAACTTGAATATGCTTACTATATGACATAAGAAGAATAATGTCATGTAAATGAGTTAACTTGGATTTCCTACCCTTGAATCCATAGGAAACTTTGTTCTAATGCACTATAATAATCAACCGAGTTTTTACACCAACAGGTCTGTCACTTACGTGTGGTGCCCACACGTGAGGTCCCACACTTCAGTGAGCACAAGTCACGTGCAATAGGTACGCAAACTCCCAGCCATCTTCTTTGTCAAGAGAAGACGCATCACGGCATCAGGATGCGTATTGGAAGCCTGTGGGTCCTTCTGGATCCTTCGGTTGTCCCTCTCACAAAAAAAAACAAATCTCTCTCATTCTCGGCCTCGCTCGACTCGCTCGCTCGCTCGCTCGCTCGCACCTCCTGCTCACTGACAGACCCTGCACAAAAGTCAACATCATCACCCGAAAAAGGGGAGACACCATAATGCTCTCCCTTCTTCTCTCCTTCCGAGTGATCCCTCTTCCTCCGAGTTTCACTCGACGGGCAAACACACATGTGCTGCATAGTATAATAATAAAAAGGTAGAAAAATCAACCTACGAATCTATAATTAAATAGGTTAAACTAGGGTTTTGCCCAGTACTACAGATCAAGGTTCAAACCTTGTTTATCAACTTGAATATGCTTACTATATGACATATATAAGAAGACTATGTACTTTGGTTTTCATTTTTCTGATTTTTTTTAATTTTCTGCGCATTTGAATCTTGGTCAAATCCTAGGTTTGACCAAGATTTAGACAAGTTTAACACGTGAAAACGAATAAGTAAGCCTGGATCCTTCTTAGTCACTCTAAAATGAAGCTTTTGGGATGTTCTTGAAATTTCCATGTTTGAAACCCAAAACGACCTCTCTTCATGCGACTTCATAAGATCGACTGAGTTTAGGGTTAGGGGGTAGATACATGATTTGTATGGTTTGAATATGTCCAAACCTTGTTAATTTATCAACTTGAATGCTTACTATATGACATAAGAAGACTATATGCTTTTGTTTTTCATTTTTCTGATTTTTTTTAATTTTATGCCCATATATTTGAATCTTGGTCAAATCCTAGGTTTGACAAAGATTTAAACAAGTTTAAAACATGAAAATGAAAAGGTAAGCATGGATCCTTATTAGTCACTTTAAAATAAATCTTTTGGGGGGTTCTTGAAATTTCTAAAAATGATACTTTTCATAGCTATAGTGCATCACAAATTTATGATTTCATGCTTTGCTTTGCCAATTTCGATTTTTTCTAACCACCTTCTCTTTGATTTCAAATTTAGGTCAAACTATCGATGCCTACTATGTGTTCTACTTGAATTGGATGCAGCGTGCGCACATGTTTTGCCATTGTTTTGGGCTTCCACACATCTTTGGGGCATCCAAGTATTTAAGTTACCTTGTTTTTTTGAATTGTAATTCATATCCTTCCTCCCAATTTTTATGCCCATTTGAATCTTGGTCAAATCCTAAGTTTGACCAAGATTTGAACAAGTTTAAAACATGAAAATGAAAAGGTAAGCCTGAATCCTTCTTAATTAGTCACTCTAAAATGAGAAGCTTTTGGGAGTTTTTTGAAATTTCCATGTTTGAAACCCAAAACCACTTCTCTTCATGCTTGACTTCATAAGACAGAGTTAATTTAGGGTTAGGAGGTAGATACATGATTTGTCTAGTTTGTTGTTTAGACCTTTTGTTTATCAACTTGAATGCTTACTATATGACATAATAATACTATGTGCTTTGGTTTTCATTTTTTTTGATTTTTTCTGAATTTTTATGCCCATTTGATCTTGGTCAAATCCTAGGCTTAACCAATATTTAAACAAGTTTAAAACATGAAAATGAAAAGGTAAGCCTGTATCCTTCTTAATTAGTCACTCCAAAATGAAGCTTTTGGGAAGGTTTTTGAAATTTCCATGTTTGAAATCCAAAACGACTTCTCTTCGTGCTTGACTTCATAAGACAAAGTTTAGGGCTAGGGGTAGAAACATGATTTTTCTGGTTTGAATATGTCTAGACCTTGTTTATCAACTTGAGTGCTTACTATATGACATAAGAAGGCTATATGCTTTGGTTTTTCATTTTTTTTTTGAAATTTTATGCCCATTTTTGAATCTTGATCAAATCTTAGGTACGGTTTGACCAAGATTTGAACAATTTTAAAACATGAAAATAAAAGGTAAGCCCGACCTGGATCCTTTAGTCACTCTAAAATGAAGCTTTTGGGGGGTTCTTGAAATTTCCAAGTTTGAAACCCAAAACCACTTCTCTTCATGCTTGACTACATAAGACATACAAAGTTTAGGGTTAGGGGTAGATACATGATTTTTCTTGTTTGAATATATCTAGACCTTGTTTATATCAACTTTAATGCTAACTATATGACATAAGAAAACTATGTGCTTTGGTTTTTAATTTTTCTGATTTTTTATTTTGATGCACATTTGAATCTTTGTCAAATCCTAGGTTTGACCAAGATTTAAACAAGTATACAACATGAAAATGAAAAGGGGAAGCCTGTATCCTTCTTAGTCACTCTAAAATGAAGTTTTTGGGATGTTCTTGAAATTTTCATGTTTGAAACCCAAAACCACTTCTCTTCATGCTTGACTTCATAAGATATAGTTTAGGGGCTAGGGGATAGATACATGATTTGCCTAGGTTTGAATATGCATGTCCAAACCTTGTTTATCAACTTGAATGCTTAGTATATGACATAAGAAGACTATATGCTTTTGTTTTTCATTTTTCTGATTTTTTTTTAAATTTTATGCCCATTTGAATCTTTTGGTCAAATCCTTGGTTTAATTTGACACGGATTTAAACAAGTTTAAAATATGAAAATGAAAAGGTAGTAAGCAGGCATGGATCCTTCTTATATATATTAGTCACTCTAAAATGAAGCTTTTGGGAGGTTTTTGAAATTTCCATGTTTGAAACCCAAAACCACTTCTCTTCATGTTGTTGACTTCATAAGATAGAGTTTAGGGGTTAGGGGTATAGATACATGATTTGTCTTGTTTGAATATGTGTCTAGACCTTGTTTATCAACTTTAATGCTTACTATATGACATACGACACTATGTGCTTTAATTTGGTTTTTAATTTTTATATTTTTTTTTGAATTTTGATGCACATTTTGAATCTTGGTCAAATCCTAGGTTTGACCGAGATTTGAATAAGTTTAAAACAAGAAAATAAAAGGTAAGCCCGCCAGACTGGATCCTTCTTAGTCACTCTATAATGAAGCTTTTAGGGGGGTTGTTGAAAATGTAAGCATGTATCCTTCTTAGTACGTCATGCTTTGCTTTGCCAATTTCGATTTTTTCTAACCACCTTCTCTTTGATTTCAAATTTAGGTCAAACTATCGATGCCTACTATGTGTTCTACTTGAATTGGATGCAGCGTGCGCACATGTTTTGCCATTGTTTTGGGCTTCCACACATCTTTGGGGCATCCAAGTATTTAAGTTACCTTGTTTTTTCGAATTGTAATTCATACCCTTCCTCCCAATTTTTATGCCCATTTGAATCTTGGTCAAATCCTAAGTTTGACCAAGATTTGAACAAGTTTAAAACATGAAAATGAAAAGGTAAGCCTGAATCCTTCTTAGTCACTCTAAAATGAGAAGCTTTTGGGAGTTTTTTGAAATTTCCATGTTTGAAACCCAAAACCACTTCTCTTCATGCTTGACTTCATAAGACAAAGTTAATTTAGGGTTAGGGGGTAGGTACATGATTTGTCTAGTTTGTTGTTTAGACCTTGTTTATCAACTTGAATGCTTACTATATGACATAATAATACTATGTGCTCTGATTTTCATTTTTTTTGATTTTTTCTGAATTTTTATGCCCATTTGATCTTGGTCAAATCCTAGGCTTATCCAATATTTAAACAAGTTTAAAACATGAAAATGAAAAGGTAAGCCTGTATCCTTCTTAATTACTCACTCCAAAATGAAGCTTTTGGGAAGGTTTTTGAAATTTCCATGTTTGAAATCCAAAACGACTTCTCTTCGTGCTTGACTTCATAATTAAGACAAAGTTTAGGGCTAGGGGTAGAAACATGATTTTTTCTGGTTTGAATATGTCTAGACCTTGTTTATCAACTTGAGTGCTTACTATATGACATAAGAAGGCTATATGCTTTGGTTTTTCATTTTTTTGAAATTTTATGCCCATTTTTGAATCTTGATCAAATCCTAGGTACGGTTTGACCAAGATTTGAACAATTTTAAAACATGAAAATAAAAGGTAAGCCCGACCTGGATCCTTTAGTCACTCTAAAATGAAGCTTTTAGGGGGTTCTTGAAATTTCCAAGTTTGAAACCCAAAACCACTTCTCTTCATGCTTGACTACATAAGACATACAAAGTTTAGGGTTAGGGGTAGATACATGATTTTTCTTGTTTGAATATATCTAGACCTTGTTTATATCAACTTTAATGCTAACTATATGACATAAGAAAACTATGTGCTTTGGTTTTTAATTTTTCTGATTTTCTATTTTGATGCACATTTGAATCTTTGTCAAATCCTAGGTTTGACCAAGATTTAATTAAACAAGTATACAACATGAAAATGAAAAGGGGAAGCCTGTAGATACATGATTTGTCTGGTTTGTCTGGTTTGTCTGGTTTGGATATATCTAGACCTTGTTTATCAACTTGAATGCTTACGATATGACATAAGAAGACAATGTGATTTGGTTTTTCATTTTTCTGATTTTTTTGAATATTGTGCCCACCCATTTGTATCTTCATGAAATCCTAGGTTTGACCAAGATAATTAAAACAAGTTTAAAACATGAAAATGAAAAGGGGAGCATGTATCCTTCTTAGTCACTCTAAAATGAAGTTTTTGGGAGGTTTTTGAAATTTCCATGTTTGAAACCCAAAACCACTTCTCTTCATGCTTGACTTCATAAGACAAAGTTTAGGGTTAGGGGGTATAGATACATGATTTGTATGGTTTGAATATGTCCAAACCTTGTTTATCAACTTGAATATGCTTACTATATGACATAAGAAGAATAATGTCATGTAAATGAGTTAACTTGGATTTCCTACCCTTGAATCCATAGGAAACTTTGTTCTAATGCACTATAATAATCAACCGAGTTTTTACACCAACAGGTCTGTCACTTACGTGTGGTGCCCACGCGTGAGGTCCCACACTTCAGTGAGCACAAGTCACGTGCAATAGGTACGCAAACTCCCAGCCATCTTCTTTGTCAAGAGAAGACGCATCACGGCATCGGGATGCGTATTGGAAGCCTGTGGGTCCTTATGGATCCTTCGGTTGTCCCTCTCACAAAAAAAAACAAATCTCTCTCATTCTCGGCCTCGCTCGACTCGCTCGCTCGCTCGCTCGCACCTCCTGCTCACTGACAAACCCTGCACAAAAGTCAACATCATCACCCGAAAAAGGGGAGACACCATAATGCTCTCCCTTCTTCTCTCCTTCCGAGTGATCCCTCTTCCTCCGAGTTTCACTCGACGGGCAAACACACATGTGCTGCATAGTATAATAATAAAAAGGTAGAAAAATCAACCTACGAATCTATAATTAAATAGGTTAAACTTGAATGCTTACTATATGACATAAGAAGACTATATGCTTTTGTTTTTCATTTTTCTGATTTTTTTTAATTTTATGCCCATATATTTGAATCTTGGTCAAATCCTAGGTTTGACACAGATTAAACAAGTTTAAATTATGAAAATGAAAAGGTAAGCATGGATCCTTATTAGTCACTCTAAAATAAATCTTTTGGGAGGTTCTTGAAATTTCCATGTTTGAAACCCAAAACCACTTCTCTTCATGATTGACTTCATAAGACAGAGTTTAGGGTTTTAGGGGTAGATATATACATGATTTTTCTGCTTTGAATATGTCTAGACCTTGTTTATCAACTTGAATGCTTACTATACATATGACATAAGAATGATATGTGCTTTGTTTTTCATTCTCTTTTGATTTTTTTCTAAATTTTTAGGCCCATTTGAATCTTGGTCAAATCCTTGGTTTGACCAAGATTTAAACAAGTTTAAAACATGAAAATAAAAAAGGAAGTCTGTATCCTTCTTAGTCACTCTAAAATGGAAGCTTTTGGGATGTTCTTGAAATTTCCATGTTTGAAACCGAAAACGACTTCCCTTCATGCTAGACTTCATAAGATCGACAGGGGGTAGATACATGATTTGTCTGGTTTGGATATATCTATACCTTGTTTATCAACTTGAATGCTTACGATATGTCATAAGAAGACAATGTGATTTGGTTTTTCATTTTTCTGATTTTTTTGAATATTGTGCCCACCCATTTGTATCTTCATCAAACCTAGGTTTTACCAGGATTTAAACAAGTTTAAAACATGAAATGAAAAGATAAGCCTGGATCCTTCTTAGTCACTCTAAAATGAAGCTTTCGGGAGGTTCTTGAAATTTCCATGTTTGAAACCCAAAACCACTTCTCTTCATGATTGACTTCATAAGACAGAGTTTAGGGTTTTAGGGGTAGATATATACATGATTTTTCTGGTTTGAATATATATGTCTAGACCTTGTTTATCAACTTGAATGCTTACTATATATATGGCATAAGAATGCTATATATGTGCTTTGGTTTTTCATTCTTTTGATTTTTTCTGAATTTTTAGGCCCATTTGAATCTTGGTCAAATCCTAGGTTTGACCATGATTTAAACAAGTTTAAAACATGAACATGAAAAGGTAAGCATGGATCCTTCTTAGTCACTCTAAAATAAAGCTTTTGGGATGTTCTTGAAATTTCCATGTTTGAAACCCAAAACGACTTCGATCTCTTTATGCTAGATTTCATAAGACTGAGTTTTAGGGGTTAGGGGGTAGATACATGATTTGTCTAGTTTGAATATGTTCATAGTACTCCCTCTATAGGAACTTGGAGAAAGCAACTGTTGTGCCACACAATTTTGTTGTTTTCCTATTTTTCTTTCATGAAGCTTTACGATGTGGTTCGTGTGTGGGGATCAAGCTCGTAATCTCGTCTCAATTACACAACCAACTACTCTGCTCATCCTTGCATGTAATTAACCAATATAGGAATTTGATTCCACGGAACTTTTTTAGTACATAAGTCTCCTCCTTAACTCCTCTAGTCTCTACCAAGCCGGCCGCCTCGCTACTTCCCTAGCTTCCTCCCTACAGCACACCTCGCCCCCGTACGCGAGCTAGGTCCAGCCGGAGATGGGGCACAGCCGCCCCCGCTGGAAGAATGCTCAGAGGAAGTCCGGGCAGGAGGACAAGGGTGACGCCATCCCGGATGAACTTCTCGGGCTGGTGTTCCTGCGCCTCACCTCGCCTCTGGATCTCGTCCGCGCCGCGTTC
This sequence comes from Lolium perenne, assembly GCF_019359855.2. Classification (NCBI taxonomy): domain Eukaryota; kingdom Viridiplantae; phylum Streptophyta; class Magnoliopsida; order Poales; family Poaceae; genus Lolium; species Lolium perenne. Next base: position 298,751,693 of record NC_067245.2, read on the forward strand.
GCCTGCAGGAGCTGGCGCAAGGTCATCGCGGCGGAGGACTTCCGTGTCCTCTCCGCTCGCCACGGCGCGCCATCCTCCATAGTCGCCGGCCACTACCACATCAGCTTCTCCCATTGTCACTATCGGCCGTCTGGCTTGCTGCCCCACTTCGTTCCCTCTTCCTCGTCATGTTGGGCCGGGGTCGCCACAAATAATCTCGCGCTCGACTTCCTCCCACAGGCGCCAAACGGCGACTTCAGTTTGGAGCTCGCCGACTCTCGGGGCGGCCTCCTACTCCTTGCGGACTTCGACCACACCGAACACGGAAAGCCTTTCGAGCAGCCTTCACGTCTCGTCGTCTGCGATCCCCTGGCAGGTCGCACGTGACGGTCCCTCCACCCCCGCTGTTTCGCACACAACATTCGTAAGCTTGTTCCTGGGCGCCGCCCTCCATGGCGAGGACGCTGCGGCGCGCATCAGTCTGTCAAATTACAGGGTGACGTGCCTGATCTATCATGACGGCATCTGCAAGACCTGCGTGTTCTCGCCTGGCCCTGGTGGCCACGCTTGGACCTCCTCCGGCGCCATCGTGCCTCTCCACGCCACGCACACAGGCCTGTCGGATATCCTCTTTGTGGGGTGCAACGCCCGTTTCTTCCAGTGGTACGTGTTCGGTGGGCTCGGAAACTTCATTCTTGCTCTCGACAGAGAATCCGGCGAGCTCTCACGCTTCGAGAGAGCTCGAGACGAGGACTGGCTTCACACCGTGCCGATTGAGATGCTGGGCGGGCCCTCGCGCGTGCTGAATTGGTACGTGCTAGAGCTTCCGTGGCCACCTACCTTCCGAGCTTGCTTATCCTAGGATTCTGGCTTCCTGGGTTGGATTAGTGTCGGCCATGGTGCTGTCGACACGGTCTGGAGGTTGAAGACGAAGGGCATCTCAAGGATTTTGTTGTAATTTCGTTTTTGTTCAGGTGTTTTGTACTATTTGATGTTTCTCTTAATGCCAGATGGTTTATTTGCACTAGTCATGCTTGACATAGCTGTACGTTTTGAAGATTACATTTAACTTGTTCATCATGATCCGAAGATTACATTTAACTTGTTCATCATGATCCGAACTTCTAACATACTCTTAATGCCAGAGGGTTTATTTGCACTAGTCATACTTGACATAACTTCTAACTTGTTTTGAGTAATACGTAGTATGGTATACTAGAATAGGAGGAGTAACACTTTTCGCATTTGGGCCACACTACCTCCATTTCAAGGAATAAGGCGCACGCGTACTCCAAGACGTAACTTTTGGTCAGATTACCTTGACCATTGAATTGACAAGACAATACACAGAGCATTGGGGCGTGCTCGATGGTGCTAGCTGCGGCTATACAGACATGTGATAGGCATCGCGGAAGCGTCGCAAATAGAAAACAAATCATATTTTTTGGGGGAGGATGTTTTGGCTCCGGGTTGCGTATGCTCCCTTTAGTTTGAACTGCAACATCTATATATTTTGAAATGTAAAAAAATTTCAAACAAAAAATTAATCTTTTCATCTTCACATGCTAAGAGCGCATAAAGTCTTTCCATAAAAAACTAAATTGTCGTTTGGGCTATGTAAAAAAGATAAAATTTATTGCTAAAAATAAAGCTGTTTGTAATACGGAGTACTTGCTTTTGTCTTCTTACATCAACCACAAAAATTATCGGCTTTTCACGAAACTACACGAACACACATAGATTATCGAGAAGTACATGCGGATTTTTTTGTTAGAATTTTTTGAAAATTAAAAATATGTTTTTTTGGGTCGAGGTAGCATATCCGCCCAATAGCCGAATTAAATTTCCGATTTTATTGGACTGACAATTTCATCGGGAAGACATGGATGCGCGCAGACGGCGTGCAAGGCAAGGCATCGATTTGACCGGACGTACTTAGGGCAGGTCGGGGCTGACGTTCTTATTTCGGGCAGGTGAGGTACTAGAACTCAAAGTCCTCCTCAGCGTCTCTCTCTCTCTCTGTCTTTATTGAGTGTACTAGCGCGCGTTCAGGGACTCAAAGTCAGGGAAATGTTTGAGATGCAAAATAAGAGAATATTTACCAGTATAATTGGTTGATTAGAAGATTAAGTGGTGAAATCACAACAGATTGGAGCAGTACATGGTGGAAACCGCAAAATATCCTTCCAAATGGTGTTTTTGTGCAACATATGAAGTATGAGGTGGTGGAACTTGAGGCCAGTGACTTTACTTACTCCAAAATGCAACTTTACGTACATGAGCCATCGGATCAAGATCCAACGGACACAGTTGATCCAGAATTTGTAGTCACATTTTAAGTTGCTCGAAAAAAATCGAAAACATTACAGTAAGATATATATCTTTCTTAAGTATTCTGGTAAAGTTTTACTTCATTTGAAAATCAGAAATACTACACCTACAGAATAATTCTCACGGACCAACCTTACGGACTGCCTCCTCCTTGTGTGATTGGCTGAATCCCTCCCACCTCCCATGATTCTAGGACCTCAATCCCTCCCTTGGCCTCCACGTATGTCCGTAAGGTGAATTCCGTAGAAAATTGTCCGTAGATGTAGCGTTACTCTTTGAAAATTGAGTTTAATTTTAAGTTTAAAATTTGGATCAACCATGTGCGTTGGATCTTGATCGAATGACTCACGTACAAGTCGCCAGTGAAGTCACTGGATCTCGTTCCTTGGTGGAATCTGCAATTCCCTCGCCTATATATACTATACAAGTCGAAGACTACGACCCTCTATCCCTATCTCCTTCACATCCTCTAAATTCATATTCCCATTTAGAATCGTTGGGCATGGAGGTCCCCCTGGTAGCTTTAGAGCTTTTGTCGACGATGCTAAATTGAGAAGACTGCTCACCTGCGGTTTGTGCTCTCAATCCGCACAACCTCCATTTTGGCGGGTTAGTACTTTCTTCACTAGGTTCATCAAGATGTATTTTAATTTGGGCTAACAGTCGTGTTAATTTCCTTGTATTAAGCAGTGTTGTTCGTGCAAGAAGGTTGCATGCGACAGCTGCGCTAGGAACCTGCCCGGTGGCGCGTGCCCGGGATGCCAGGGCGTCTTCCAAGGTGAAAGTCCTCCATCTGAAAGCATGGACTTTTCCCGTGAATGTGTTATGGAAAAGAATGTGGTGAGAAGAACGTTCATCTGCGGTTTGTGCTCTCAAATCGCACGACGTCCACTATACCGGGTTAGTACTTTCTTCACTAGGTTGTACCCAGCTGTATTTTTCTTTGGGCCAACAGTCATGTAAATTTCCTTGTATTAAGCAGTGCATTCGCATGGGGGAGGGACATCACATTGCATGCGGAAGCTGCTTAAGAAACCTGCCCAGTCTCGTGTGCCCGAACTGCGACGACATCTACGAAGAGGATGAGGATTTAAGTAGATTTGCCTCCTTGTTTAAGGTGGATTGCAGCAACGATGGTTGCGACATGAGCGGCGACTTGCTCGAATACTTTCAACATGAGGCGACGTGCCCGCATGCGCCAACGAGACGGTAGGTGGTTGATCTTGCCGGTCTCGATGGAGAAGATGATCGCGCTTTGAGGCTAATCTGAGCTCGGTGGAGAAGGACCGGATGGAGTTTCCTTTTCTAGAACTAGAGTTCTTTTTGTACTTTTGGATGTCTTGTCTGTAGTTTCCTTTTACTTGGAGGGTCCTCCTAGCTTGCAGTCTGTAATCCCACCGTCATCATAATATAAAAGCAGTGTCGCCAGGTCCTTCGGGACATTTCTGTGTTAAAAAAATGTATTTATGTGTGCGATGTTGTATCATCTATTACCATGATTAGTTTGAACGTGTCCATGTCCTAGAACAAAACTTCGGCATGATGTGTCTTTGATTGTGGCAAAGGAACTTTTCCATGATGTATTAGCTAATGGTTTTTTCCTATAAGATTTGCACTACAAGATTCCTATATGAATAGTTCCTATGAATCAAATGACTTGTATAGGAATTTTTCCCATAAGAACCAAATCCAACATAATTCCTATGACAATCATATGAATCAAAGGAGCATGATTCACATAGGATTCAAGTAGACATGACATCCCAATTCTATGATTTTCCTTTTCCTATACTTTCCATTTCCTATGAACCAAAGGAGGCCTAACTAGTTGGCCATACTGAAACAATTGCCAAATAAATGCCGTGCATCCTATGGCCCCCGTGAGTTTAACCTAAATTTGAAATCATGGTAAAAGGTGCTTAAAATAGGCAAATAAAAGCATGTAGACAATTTTTTTTTGGATGTACTACCTAGGGAAAATACCAAACATGCCATAATGCAAACTGTGTTTTAGAGAGTAGCCCTTCAAAAAAGTTGGCATCCACTTGTTGATTTTGCTATCGACATGACAAAATAACTGATCAGATGACCAAGTGGTAAAAATTGCAACAGATTAGACCACCACATGGTGGAAACTGCTAAAAATCATGAAAACTGCGAAGAAAAAGTTAAAGTGGTGGTTTGTGCAGCATATGGAGGATTGAGTAGTAGAAGTTGGATGTGCACTACCGTGTGCCCGTGGTAATGTTCGCCTATTATGATTATGGCAAGAAAAAACTCTGCTGAAACTGTCCCGAGCTGATTTGACGAGACAAAATACAGCTACACGGCGTGCAAGGGACGGCTATCTGATACATTAGCTTCTTCTCGGGTCACACGCACTGCACCACAGGTGCGATAAGTGCACGAGAGACCGAGAGAGAAGGAACGCCCGTATTATATTTGATTTCAATTCATTTTTTTTTTCCTTGCCTCTCCGTCTTCTTCACCGCCATCTTCTCGGTGTTTTCAAGAGTGATTATCAAGTGGAGAGACAATTGCATTGGGAAAGTCTCTCCACTTGATAATCTCTGTTGAAAAACTCGCACGTCTTGTGAAATGTGAAGGCTGCACGCGTGGGGAAGGGAGACGCAAACGCCGCACCGCATCATTAGTAGTATTATACCTTTCTCTCCTCAGGCACCCCGGCTGGCCGCCCGCCGCAATAGTTCCTTGCATAGCGCTTGCCGTCTCCTCCAAAAACCCCCAGCGCACTTGCATCCGCCATCCACCTAAATCCACCGCCGAGTACCTTTCTGTCCTCACCACCGCCGCTGCGCCTATTCCCCTGTCCAGCAGATCCGCTCCGCTACCTGCTACACACTTCGAGCAGACGACTGCGGCGTTGCGTGTGTCGCCGCCGTGTCAGATGGAGGCGGAGCCGCTCAACTCCCGAAGGCGGGTCGAGCCAGATCGGGAAGAGCCTCCGTCGAGCCTCGACCTCATCAGCCGCCTCCCCGACGAGATGCTGCACATCATCATCTCCCTCCTGCCCATGATATCCGCTGTAAGGACAACATTGCTCTCCAAACGGTGGCGCTCCGTCCCACTTAACCTCCTCGTCGGCGACAACGACCTCATCAGCCGCCTACCGGACCAGATTCTCCACATCATCATCTCCCACCTGCCCACTATATCCGCTGTAAGCACAACCTTGGTCTCCAAACGGTGGCGCCACCTCTGGCACTCCGTCCCACTTAACCTCGAGATCGACGACCAACTCGCCAAGCAAAACCACAAACGCATCGCCGCGGTCTCCAGTATCCTCGCCGCTCACCCTGGCCCCGCGAGCGTGTCAATCGACCCCTTCGAACCACTTGCAAGGTCGACACCACGCTCGACAGCTGGTTCCGGTCCGCACCCTATCTTGCGTCGAGAACCTCGGATTCGATCTTTGGAACAGTGATGCGCTCCTTCCCGCTGTCCGCGTTCCGCTGCGCGCCCACGCTGCGCATTGTCAGCATTTCTTCTTGTTATTTGCCCGAGATTCATGCCAACTCCATGCTTCTTTTCCCCCAACTCAAAAGGCTCTTGCTCTATGACGTCTACATCTGTAAGGCGACGAACATCGACCGCATGTTCACCCGCTGTATTGTGCTCGAGGCACTTCACCTTGAGGGGGTCCACGGGTTCACCCAACTCAACATTCAAATGCCAAATCTTCGTACAATTAGTGTGGCTAGCTATTGGAAACGCAACACCACCGAACTTATTCAGTTAGACACGGTGCAAATTATGGATGCATCTTGCCTCGAGAGATTGGTCATATGCGTTCATGATGTTCCACTACTAATCCAGGTCGCCAACGCACCAAAGTTGATGGTGTTGGGCTTTGCGTCGTACCCTGGCTGCCAACTTGTTATTGGACGCATAAACTTTTTGGTAGAACAGCCTTCTTCTTGTTGAATTAACTCACATTTTTGTTATTTTTTTTGACATATGTACCATTGTCCTGTAGAGGATGATGCCCATAAGCTTGGAAAATTCTCTATGCACGGTGAAGAACTTGGTTCTAAAATCTGACGGCCCTCGTCTGGATCAACTACTTGCATTTCTTAGATGCTTTCCTGCACGGAGAAGCTATATATCCAGGTAAATTCGTTGTTGTTAGCTGTTTACCACTATGAGCAAAAGCTGTAGAGTTACATGGAGTTAACCTTGTTATTAGCCTAGATCAGTTGAACAATTGTACTAGAAGAACATCCACAATGGAGTTATATTATGTTGGTTCAAAACTAAACTTCTTGTCATACAATGTGTTGTATCTTGTGCATCTGTGAAGTTTCATATAAACACATGATAATATGTGATCTGTGTAAAAAAGTGAAGACATATGTAAATAGTGTGTCTTACTAGTTACTCATCATTTGTTCTTTTTTGTGTAGATCACATATTATCATATTTTTGGATGAAACTTCACGAAGCACATGATAGAACACAATGTATGTCCAGACTTTTAGTTTACATTTTTTTTTGGAAACTTGGAAGTGTCAAAAGAAAAATGGGGTGTACCCGCAACTAGTTGCGGATTGGAGTTTCCCATGTTGGTAACCTTTCCCCAACTTTACAATGACAATAACAGATGTAAAAAAGTGCATCTATCAAATTGGAACGTGTCAGGGGATTATGTTGTTCCACGGTCCTCAATTAACACATGATTCAACTCACCTGAGATATTCATTAGTTCATAGCTATGAAGTACTTTGTTATTGTACTGACTACTTAATTTGACTTCTTTGCAGTTTTATAGAACCGGCAATAAGGTTCATGTGCTGCATAATGAGCCAGCCTGTCCCATTGAATGCCTTGATCTCCACCTCAAAGAAATTTCGATTTCGACTACCGAGGAAGGAGAAATGATGTTATTGTCTCCAGGTTCTTTATACTGAACACTAGAATGCTCAAAGTAATGAATTTTGGTGTAAGATATCATCACAAGAAGATCTGGTGGGATACCAGTTCAAGCAGCTAGACACGAAGAACACCGCTTATAGAGATGTTGATTTTCAGTTTGGATATTTACCATCCTTAGATAAGTTCAGCTCGGACGGTGTTCTTAGCTGGTTGGTACATGACTTGTCAGTGGCTGATCCCTTTGCTAGAGGGATATATGCAAGAGATGGGCCAATTTCTGCATAGTGTTAGTTTAACTCCCTATATTTTGTACTGGTCTGAACAATATATTTTATCACTCTGTTAATGTAGTTCAGACTTGATGTTATTCTTGTGAACATGGTCTAATATTCTAATGCTTTCGTGATGTATGTACTACTAGTGATATATACAGAAGCTAGCAATTGGTTGACAAAATTTACTAAAAAAAGCCTTGTTCACATTCAGTTCGTCAATGCTAGTGTTCACAGAGGAAAGGTTTATTGTTCACAGAGGCTGACATGTGGGGCCCATGAGCCAGCAGAGTCCTCAAAGTTTCAAAGGCGGCAGGGGATAAAAAAAAGGAAGTAGCCACAAATTAGGGTAAAAAATAACTCCAAGAAAGGAAACTTTTTTTGTAAATAGAGGACGACATGCGGGTCCCATTTTGCACGGGATCGAAAGAAAAAAGGCAAGTGACCAAATATCAGGAGTCAAAAATAATCCACGAAAAGAAACTTTTATTGTACATAGAGGATGACATGTGGGTCCCATTTTGCAATAGTGGTCTCATAGTTTCCAGGCGGCACAGGATCAAAAGAAAAAGGAAGTAGCCAGAAATCAGGGTGTCAAAAAATCCATGAAAAGAAAGATTTCAATTGGGCTGCATCTGGACATCTGGGCCTTCGAACTATCGTGCTGGAAGCCTTTTGACTCGTACAATTTAAGCCCACTCCAAAACAGGAAAGTCCAATGCTTGGCAAAAACAAAAAACAAGGAGATTCAGCATATAAGTTTGTTTATGTAAAAATAAAGATTTAATTTATCCCTTTGCAATAGCTCAGAGCGAAATACACTGTTTATTGTCTGCAAAATAATCAAGATACACATGTTTCTTGTACGGGGAGGCTGACATCAGGGACCCATGAGCCAGCAGCGTCGTCAACGTTTTAAAGGCGGCAGGAGATCGAAAGAAAAAATAAGCCAAAAATCAGTTGGTAAACAAAACCAAGAAAAGAAACATTTACCTTTCTGAGGGGATGACATGCGGGACCCATGAGGCAGCAGCATCCTCAACTATTCCAAGGCGGCAGGGGATCAAAAGAAAAAGGAAATAGCTAGAAATTAAGTAGGGTAAAAAATAAATCCAACAAAGGAAACTTTTATTGTTCATAGAGGATGACATGCGGGACCCATGAGCCAGCAGCCTCAACGTTTCAAAGTCGGCATGAGATCGAAAGAAAAAGGCAAGTGACCAAATATCAGGAGCCAAAGATAATCCAAGAAAAGAAACTTTATTGTACATAGAGGATGACATGCGGGTCCCATTTAGCGCATGTATCAACGTTTGAGGCGGCAGGCGATCGAAAGAAAAAGGCAAGTGACCAAATATGAGGTGCCAAAAAAATCCAAGAAAAGAAAGTTTTATAGTACATAGAGGATGACATGCGGGTCCCATTTAGCATCAGCGGTATCACCGTTTGAGAAGCGGCAGGGGATCAAAAGAAAAAGGAAATAGCCGAGAAATTAATTAGGGGTCAAAAATAAATCCACCAAAGGAAACTTTTATTGTTCATAGAGGATGACATGTGGGACCGACCTGCCATGACGTCCTCATCGTTTCAAAGGGGGCAGGGGATCAAAAGAAAAAGGCAAATAGCCAGAAATTAGGGGTCAAAAATAACTCCAAGAAAGGAAACTTTTATTGTTCGTAGAGGATGACATGCGGGACCCATGAGCCAGCAGGTTACTCCACGTTTCAGAGGCGGCATGAGATCGAAAGAAAAAGGCAAGTGACCAATATCTGGAGCCAAAGATAATCCAAGAAAATAAACTTTATTGTTCATAGAGGTGACATGTGGGACCCATGAGCCAGATTCCTCAACGTTTCAAAGGCGGCAGGTGATCAAAAGAAAAAGGCAAGTGACCAAATATCAGGAGCCAAAAATAATCCAAGATTTATTGTACATAGAGGATGACATGTGGGTCCCATTTTGAAGCAGCGGTCTCAATGTTTCAAATGCGTCTTGAGATCAAAAGAAAAAGAAAGTAGCTAGAAATTAGGGGCTCAAAAAAATCCAAGAAAAGAAAGTTGATGGACATAGAGAATGACATGCGGGTCCCATGAGCCAGCAGCTTACTCAACGTTTCCAAGGCGGCAGGGGATGAAAAGAAAAAGGAAATAGCCAAAAATCAGAGGGTGAAAAAAAATCCAAGAAAATAAACTTTTATAACACATAGAGGATGACATGCTGGTCCCATTTAGCAAGACGGGTTCCTCAACGTTTCAAACGTGGCATGAGATCGAAAGAAAAAGGCAAGTGACCAAATATCAAGAGCCAAAAATAATCCAAGAAAAGAAACTTGAATGTACATAGAGGATGACATGCGGGTCCCATTTAGTAGCAGCTGTATCAACGTTTGAGAGGCGGCAGGCGATCGAAAGAAAAAGGCAAGTGACCAAATATGAGGTGCCAAAAAAATTCCAAGAAAAGAAAGTTTTATAGTACATAGAGTATGACATGCGGGTCCCATTTTGTAGCAGCGGTCTCAACGCTTCCAAGGCGGCACAGGACCAAAAGAAAAATGAAGTAGCCAGAAATCAGGGGTTGAAAAAAATCCAAGAAAAGAAAGATTTCAATTGGGCTGCATCTGGACATCTGGGCCTTCGAACTATCTTGCTGGGCCTTTTGACTCGTACAATTTCAGCCCACTCCAAAACAGGAAAGTTCGGATTTTTTTAAAAAAAAACAGGAAAGTCCTATGCTTCGGAAAAACAAAAAACAAGGAGATTCAACATATAAGTTTGTTTATGTAAATATAAAGATTTAATTTATCAGTTTGCAATAGCTCAGTGCGAAATACAATGTTTATTGTCTGCAAAATAAGATATCACATGTTTCTTGTACGGGGAGGCTGACATCGGGGACCCATGAGCCAGCAACGTCGTCAACGTTTCAAAGGCGGCAGGGGATCGAAAATAAAAAAACCAAAAATAAGTTGGTAAAAAAAATCCAAGAAAAGAAAACATTTATCATTCTGAGAGGATGACCTGCGGGACCCATGAGGCAGTGACATCCTCAACGTTTATTGTTTATAGAGGCTGACATGTGGGACCCGTGGAGCCGATGCGTCGTCAACGTTTTAAAGGCGGCAGGAGATCGAAAGAAGAAAAAAAGCCAAAAATCAGTTGGTAAACAAAATCCAAGAAAAGAAACATTAACCTTTACGAGAGGATGACATGCGGGACCCATGAGGCGTGACATCCTTAACGATTCCAAGGCGCCATGGTTTCAAAAGAATAAAAGGAAATATCCAGAAATTAATTAGGGGTCAAAAATAAATCCACCAAAGGAAACTTTTATTGTTCATAGAGGATGACATGTGGGACCGACCTGCCAACAGCGTCCTCATCGTTTCAAAGGGGGCAGGGGATCAGAAGAAAAAGGCAAATAGCCAGAAATTAGGGGTCAAAATAACTCCAAGAAAGGAAACTTTTATTGTTCGTAGAGGATGATATGCGGGACCCATGAGCCAGCAGCTTACTCAACGTTTCAAAGGCGGCATGAGATCGAAAGAAAAAGGCAAGTGACCAAATATCAGGAGCCAAAAATAATCCAAGATTTATTGTACATAGAGGATGACATGTGGGTCCCATTTTGCAGCAGCGGTCTCAATGTTTGAAATGCGGCTTGAGATCAAAAGAAAAAGAAAGTAGCTAGTAATTAGGGGGTCAAAAAAAATCCAAGAAAGAAAGTTGATGGACATAGAGGATGACATGCGGGTCCCTTGAGCCAGCAGCTTACTCAACGTTTCAAAGGGGGCAGAGGGGATCAAAAGAAAAAGGCAAGCCAAAAATCAGAGGGTAAAAAAATATCCAACAAAGGAAAGTTTTATAGCACATAGAGGATGACATGCGGGTCCCATGAGCCAGCAGGTTCCTCAACGTTTCAAACGTGGCATGAGATCGAAAGAAAAAGGCAAGTGACCAAATATCAGGAGCCAAAAATAATCCAAGCAAAGAAACTTGATTGTACATACAGGATGACATGCGGGTCCCATTGTGCGGCAGTGGTCCTAACGTTTCAAATGCGGCTTGAGATCAATAGAAAATGAAAGTAGCTAGAAATTAGGGGGTCAAAAAAAACTCCAAGAAAGGAAAGCTTTATCGTTCATACAGGCTGACATGTGGGACCTATGAGCCAGCAGCTTACTAAACGTTTCAAAGGCGGCAGGGGATCAAAAGAAAAAGGAAATAGCCAAAAATCCAAGAAATCAAACTTTTATTGTACATAGAGGATGACATGCGGGTCCCATGAGCCAGCAGATTCCTCAACGTTTCAAACGTGGCATGAGATCGAAAGAAAAAGGCAAGTGACCAAATATCAGGAGCCAAAAATAATCCAAGAAAAGAAACTTTATTGTACATAGAGGATGACATGCGGGTCCCATTTTGCAGCAGCGGTCTCAACGTTTCCAAGGCGGCACAGGACCAAAAGAAAAATGATGTAGCCAGAAATCAGGGGGTGAAAAAAATCCAAGAAAATAAAGATTTCAATTGGGCTGGATCTGGACATCTGGGCCTTCGAACTATCCTTCTGGGCCTTTTGACTCGTACAATTTCAGCCCACTCTAGAACATGAAAGTTCAGATTTTTCTCAAAACAAAAAAAAACAGGAAAGTCCTATGCTTCGCCAAAACAAAAAACAAGGAGATTCAAGATATAAGTTGTAACAATAAAGATTTAATTTATCCGTTTGCAATAGCTCAGAGCGAAATACACTGTTTATTGTCTGCAAAATAATCAAGATATCACATGTTTCTTGTACGGGGAGGCTGACATCAGGGACCCATGAGCCAGCAGCGTCGTCAACGTTTCAAAGGCAGGGGGTCGAAAATAAAAAAAATAAAAAATCAGTTGGTAAAAAAATCCAAGAAAAGAAAACATTTATCGTTCTGAGAGGATGACATGCGGGACCGATGAGGCAGTAGCATCCTCAACGTTTCCAAGGCGGCAGGGGATCAAAAGAAAAAAAAAAGGAAATAGCCAGAAATTAATTAGGGGTAAAAAATAAATCCACCAAAGGAAACTTTTATTGTTCATAGAGGATGACATGTGGGACCGACCTGCCAACAGCGTCCTCATCGTTTCAAAGGGGGTAGGGGATCGAAATAAAAAGGCAAATAGCCAGAAATTAGGGGTCAAAAATAACTCCAAGAAAGGAAACTTTTATTGTTCGTAGAGGATGACATGCGGGACCCATGAGCCAGCAGCTTACTCAACGTTTCAAAGGCGGCATGAGATCGAAAGAAAAAGGCAAGTGACCAAATATCAGGAGCCAAAAATAATCCAAGATTTATTGTACATAGAGGATGACATGTGGGTCCCATTTTGCAGCAGCGGTCTCAATGTTTGAAATGCGGCTTGAGATCAAAAGAAAAAGAAAGTAGCTAGTAATTAGGGGGTCAAAAAAAATCCAAGAAAAGAAAGTTGATGGACATAGAGGATGACATGCGGGTCCCTTGAGCCAGCAGCTTACTCGACGTTTCAAAGGGGCGAGGATCAAAAGAAAAAGGCAAGCCAAAAATCAGCGGGTGAAAAAAAATCCAACAAAGGAAACTTTTATAGCACATAGAGGATGACATGCGGGTCCCATGAGCCAGCAGGTTCCTCAACGTTTCAAACGTGGCATGAGATCGAAAGAAAAAGGCAAGTGACCAAATATCAGGAGCCAAAAATAATTCAAGAAAAGAAACATGATTTACATAGAGGATGACATGCGGGTCCCATTTAGTAGCAGCGGTATCACCGTTTGAGAGGCAGCAGGGGATCGAAAGAAAAAGGCAAGTGACCAAATATGAGGTGTCAAAAAAAAATCCAAGAAAAGAAAGTTTTATAGTACATAGAGGATGACATGCGGGTCCCATTTAGCAAAGCGTTATCACCGTTTGAGAGGCGGCGAGGATCGAAAGAAAAAAGGCAAGTGACCAAATATGAGGTGCCAAAAAAAATCCAACAAAGGAAACTTTTATAGCACATAGAGGATGACATGCGGGTCCCATGAGTAAGCAGCTTACTCAACGTTTCCAAGGAGGCAGGGCATCAAAAGAAAAAGGAAATAGACAAAAATCAGAGAGTGAAAAAAATCCCTAGAAAATAAACTTTTATAGCACATAGAGGATGACATGCAGGTCCCATGAGCCAGCAGGTTCCTCAACGTTTCAAACGTGGCATGAGATCGAAAGAAAAAAACGCAAGTGACCAAATATCAGGAGCCAAAAATAATCCAAGAAAAGAAAGTTTTATAGTACATAGAGGATGACATGCGGGTCCCATTTAGCAGCAGCGGTATCACCGTTTGAGAGGCGCCGAGGATCAAAAGAAAAAAGAAATTGCCAAAAATCGGAGGGTGAAAAAACCAAGAAAATAAACTTTTATAGCACATAGAGGATGACATGCGGGTCCCATGAGCCAGCAGGTTCCTCAACGTTTCAAACGTGGCATGAGATCGAAAGAAAAAGGCAAGTGACCAAATATCAGGAGCCAAAAATAATTCAAGAAAAGAAACTTGAGTGTACATAGAGGATGACATGCGGGTCCGATTTAGCAGCAGCGGTACCACCGTTTGAGAGGCGGCAGGGGATCGAAAGAAAAAGGCAAGTGACCAAATTTGAGGTGCCAAAAAAAACTCCAAGAAAAGAAAGTTTTATAGTACATAGAGGATGACATGCGGGTCCCATTTAGCAGCAGCGGTATCACCGTTTGAGAGGCGGCAGGGGATCGAAAGAAAAAGGCAAGTGACCAAATTTGAGGTGCCAAAAAAAACTCCAAGAAAAGAAAGTTGATTGCACATAGAGGATGACATGCGGGTCCCATTTAGACGGTCTCAACGTTTCCAAGGCGGCAAGGGATCAAAAGAAAAAGGAAGTAGCCAGAAATCAGGGGGTCAAAAAAAATCCAAGAATAGAAAGAATTTTGGTTCATAGAGGATGACATGCGGGACCCATGATCCTGCATCGTAAACGGCTCGATCGGAGAACGTTGAACGAGATGGCGCGATCGAGAAAAAAAACAATGCCAGAGAGGCTGCCATCTGGGCCCTACATCCCTCGGCGGTGCGGATTTGCGTTGACTCGGCCGGCGAACCCGAGAATTCGCAATGCACCACGTCCCGGGCCACCATACGCGACGTTTTGGCCGCTTTCGTCGGGCTAGGTGGCCTCAAAAACGAGAAAAAAAAAGTTTTGACATGCACCACGGAGGGACCAAAATCGTCGGCCATGGTACACCAGCAACCACGGCGCGACTTCAACTTCGTCGGCCATGGCAACTTTTCTTGTAGTGTAGGGTTAGTTACATATATATGGTTTAGGGTTAATGCATGGCACATTTAATTTAATTAGAGGACCGCGAGGCACCCCTGGCCTGCTCGATGCACAATTAAGTGTCGTTGGCCTATACATAGGGTTTAATTAGGGTTTACGGTTAGCTAGGGTTTAGGGTTAGGGTTAGGGTTAGGGTTAGGGTTTAGGGTCTAGGGTTTAGGGTTTAGTGTTTAGGGTGTTTAGGTTTAGGGATTAGGGATTAGGGATTAGAGATTTAAGGTTTTAGGGTTGTTTAAGGTTTAGGGATCATCGATCGAGTGCGCACACACATTATTAGAGGCACCCGCGCCTTTACGCATAAATTGCATGCATAATATTTGTGTTTTTTGGTTACCAACAATATATAGATGATCAAGAGAGAGAGATTGAAATCCCCAAGAATATGTTCAAATATACATTAAAATATATGCACGAATGCATGGTAGGCCATGCATGCACACTAATTATATATATATTATGAGGCAACTTAATCAAATGTGTTTTCATTCGAGAGAACTTGTCAAAATTAAAGTTAATTAATTTATCACGATAATTATATAATTAATTAATGAATCTCAGGGATATGTTATACAACATGATCGATATAGGCCATGTATATATTAATTGGTGTTAATCTACGGTTTGCTAGCTAGCTGCTATATATAGAGCATGTTTTTATTAGATCGGGTTATAGCTAGTATACTTTAGGGTTATGTGTTTTCATTAAGTAGGGTTGATTAGCTATGGTTAGTTACATATATATGGTTTAGGGTTAATGCATGGCACATTTAATTTAATTAGAGGACCGCGAGGCACCCCTGGCCTGCTTGATGCACAATTAAGTGTCGTTGGCCTATATATAGGGTTTAATTAGGATTTAGGGTATAGGGTTTAGTGTTTAGGGTGTTTAGGGTTTAGGGATTAGGGATTAGGGTTTCAGGGTTGTATAAGGTTTAGGGATCATCGATCGAGTGCGCACACACATTATTAGAGGCACCCGCGCCTTTGCGCATAAAGTGCATGCGTATAGTTTGGGGTTATTTGTTTTAATTAAGTAGGGTTTGATCAGCTAGGGTTAGTTACATATATATGGTTTAGGGTTAATGCATGACACATTAAATATAGTTTAAATCTCAAGAATGTTTATACATGATAGGCCATATGTGCAAAGGAATTTTTTTCCCTGTGAACTTGTCAAAATTCAAGTTTATCAGTGCCAATGGAAACTAGTCCAAAAAATTACATAGAGGACCAAAAGTACTAGACAATAACTAATAGAACCTGCAACTTTACAAAAAGGACCCCAAAACATATAGAAGAAAATCAATCGAGTCCTTCTCGACCGCACATCAGATCTCTGCTCCGCATCCTTTCCAGCAACTCCGTCGCCGGGGACGCACCACTTCGGACGGTGTCGCCGGTAGTCGCCAGGACGAAGGAGAAGAAGGGCCTCACCAGCGGCATATTGGCTCTGAGAAGGGCCGCTGAAAGGCCAAGATGTGCACGGGCAAGACGGATGACGCCGTCGTATGCCCCGAGCTTGTGAACTTTAGCAGCTTGACTTCCCCATTGGCCAGATCTGAAGCACTGACCAAAGCAAGCCTCACCGTTAGCGCCATCACATTGATGGCACCAGATCGGGGTTTGGCCGGCAAGATCCACCAGATTCACCATAGGCCAGATCTGAAGCCGATGACGAGATCCCCGACTCCATTGCGCCATTCTGCTCATGGGAAACACTGGATCTAAGCTTACAACAACACTAACTCCCTCGGATCCAAATTAGCTGACTCAACTTTGCTTATCTAAATATGGATGTATCCACACATGTTTTTACTCTAGATACATACACGTCTAAGGAAAGTTGAATCAATTAATTTAGTTCGGAGGGTGTACAATATACAGAGAGAAGTCAGCCTCGTCTCCGGCCGGCGAGGCCGCCGGAGAGAAGGGGGAGAGGAGCCGGGGGAGTGGGAGAGACTCGAGAGAGAAAGAGAAGAGGAAGAAATGAGAGCTCCCTGGGGAAGAACATTATTTTTGTCGTTCTGCTCGTAGCTTGAAACTGAAAATTTCGGCCGCGCACCAAATCATCCCGCCGCATCCATTCGAAAATCCCGTGACCAGTTTTACCCTTTTAACCCTGGTCCGGAAGCTACAACCCACCGACCATGGAGGGCTCATTCGGTAACAATGAAATATCTTGCCTAGATCCCGAACCCTCCCCACAGGCCCACACCCACCCACCAACCATTCGCCCCATTAGCTCAAAAATACTATCACACGCCAAAGCTCTGACTCTCTACAGTACTAGATCTGCTTTGCCGCCGGCATACTCCTCCACAGCGTAGCCTTGATCGTGTTGGCTGTCCACCCACCTGATCCGCTCCCCCGCCGCCCTCGTCACCGACGGATCTGCTTCACCGCCGACCTCGCCACCGACGGATCTGCTTCACCGCCGACCTCGCCACCGACGGATCTGCTTCACCGCCGACCTCGCCACCGACTACCTCGGCGCAGCGGCTGTATCAACTTCACCGAATCCCTTGCCAGCCAACCAGATCTGCTTCACTAACGCCCGCTTCTCCTGAATCCGTGTCGACTCATGGTCTCCAGCGTTCGCTGCCGCTGGAATGCAAGTTGCCGCCCCCGTCCACCCCGCCGCAGCTTGGTTAGTACGCTGGCCCGTTAGATCGCGGTGTTTCTTTAGCCATGTTTTGTGTAGTTATTTGCAGATCTCATATGCAGTTAACTTTCTTGATGTGTTGCGTCGCATGAAGTTTGTTTAAATATTGTACAGTACAAAAGCATTATCCGGTCGCTACCATCCTGTTCATTCTACTGACACCTGTGTGCATCCACATATTTATAGCCTTATACCCATTCATTTGTTGCCAACTGTTTTTGTACTGCATGCTATTGTCGCAGTGCTTTTATAGTCATGCTATGGGCATTTCCAATCTGCTTGTTCTTATACCACGTCATTAGCTCACCGCTAGCCGCTAGCTATTTTCTCGTGTCTGCTATTCTCACACTGCTTTTATAATCATGCTATGTGCATTTCCAATCTGCTTGCTCTTATACCTCGTCTTTAGCTTATATAGTTATTGCTGCGTGCATGTCTGGTCTTTGTATTATCGTAGACTGACTTGTCAATGTTATTTTTCCTAGGGATTGATCATGCGAACCACTTATTAGAACATCCAACATTAACAGCGGGGACGCCAGGGAAGGTTGGAATCTGAGTTCTTGGTTGGTAATTTTGGCAGTTTACTTCCGTTATTATCTATAACCTATATGCATTGTTCCTTATGCAAGAGATTAACACTTGGAACCCTGCCATAGCAATGCCATTCATGCTTTACTATGTTTCTGCCTATTTGATATGCTTGTCTTGGAGAAATTGCGAAGGTGATTTGAACCTGACATTTGGTCATTCTTAATGCCAGTTTACTTTATGTGGAAAACCTTGGCATTACCCTACTCTAAATCGAATGTCTGAAATTCGTATCTCATGCAAAGCAACATCTAGTTGGTTTTAATCTGATATCTGGTAAATATTGGCTTATTCATTTGGCAGCTCAAGTTTTTTGTTATTTGAAACCAGCTGACTTGGTCTTAAATGTGATATCTAAACACAGATTAAGGACAATGGAGCAGGAGGATTAGCATTTCACTTGATGGCTGAACCTAAAATGATAGGCATGTTGACCACGACTAATGCACGCAAGAGAAGGACTGCAATGAGCCGGTATGTGCTTAGTACATGCATCTTATCTTATCTTGTGCTTATTTACGCTACATGTCGTTATCTGATCACTACATTGCGTAATACATGTTTGAATAGTTAATTGTTGTAACTATGTTTGCAATGTTACGAATGCGGTTTTAATGAAGCGAGTCATCATTAGAAGATAGTCGCCAAAAAGGATCTGTAGCGACCCTGTACAACATTATGATGTAAGTTTGTGCTTAGTACAAGTTCCATACATTGTCTTATTTATGCAACTTGTTATTATCTTATATCTACATTGCATAATAAATGTTTGCATAGTTCATCGTTTAACTCTTTTTGCATTATTATCAGAATGCAGTTGTGATGAAGCAATCTTCATTAGAAGTGAGGCCCACAAAAAGTTCTGATATTTCTTCTGATGCATCTTCTCATAGCCGTCAACCTAGACCATTTCTTTCATCAAACAGTAAATATCTCAAGGCTGAACTTTATAAAAGACATGGTATTGCTGCTTTAAGATCTGTAGCTGATATGTTGACAAAGAGTACACAAGATTCAATCAAGGCGATTGCCAAATGTCAACGTGTTATTGATGATGCTAATAGAAGTCCTCAATGATTCTATGTAATTTTTTTATTTGGGCACATTAATTGCCTTGTAATTTTC
Organism: Lolium perenne; assembly: GCF_019359855.2. NCBI lineage: Eukaryota > Viridiplantae > Streptophyta > Magnoliopsida > Poales > Poaceae > Lolium > Lolium perenne. The sequence goes on from NC_067245.2 coordinate 298,770,897, forward strand.
CTACTTGTTTTATTTGTGTATGTAATTGTGTGTATCATTGATATCAGATTTTAGGCTCATGAAATTTAATGCAAGTTGACTAGTCAAACAAGTAGGGCCCTACAACAGATTGGGCCGGCCCACTTACAGTAGTGTGGGACCCACTTTCATTTTGGGCCGGCCCACTTCTTTAGTAGGCCGGCCCGGTTACACGATAGTGGGATCCACATGCTTATTGGGCCGGCCCACTATCTTGTTGGGCCAGCCCATTTGCTATATGGTGGTCCCACATGGTAAATGGGCCGGCCCTTTAACAGGAAGGTGGGACCCACCTGTGTTTTTGGCCCGGCCCACTATCTTGTTGGGCCGGCCCACTCGCTATATGGTGGACCCCACATACTAAATGGGCCAGCCTTTTAACTGGAAAGTGGGACCCACCTGTGTTTTTGGCCCGGCCCACTATCTTGTTGGGCCGGCCCACTTGCTATATGGTGGACCCCACATACTAAATGGGCCGGCCTTTTAACTGGAAAGTGGGACCCACCTGTGTTTTTGGCCCGGTCCACTATCTTGTTGGGCCGGCCCACTTGCTATATGGTGGACCCACACACCAAATGGGCCGGCCCTTTAACAGGAAAGTGGGACCCACCTGTGTTTTTGGCCCGGCCCACTATCTTGTTGGGCCGGCCCACTTGCTATATGGTGGACCCCACATACTAAATGGGCCGACCCTTTAACTGGAAAGTGGGACCCACCTGTGTTTTTGGCCCGGCCCACTTGCTATATGGTGGACCCCACACACTAAATGGGCCGGCCCTTTAACAGGAAAGTGGGACCCACCTGTGTTTTGGCCCGGCCCACTTGCTTCTTGGGATGGCCTAGTTGCTGTAAGGTGGACCCCACATGTTAAATGGGCCAGCCCATTTAAGTTTTGACCAGTCAACCTTAGAGGTTAGGCCCGGCCCACGTAACTAATGGACCAGCCCAGCTATATAGTTGACCGGTCAAACTATGTCAGCTGGCCCGGCCCGCTTAAGACGTGGCAGGCCTCGTGTGGGCCTACCATCTACCACGGGGTTTCAGCCGTCAGTTTGCATGACGTCAGCAGTCAACGGGCTCCCGGAAACACTTGGGCAACGGTCCGATTTTCCGTGGCGGAAGGGCGCCCAAGCGCGACGGACCGAAAAAATCGTCGTAGGACTTTGCCTGACGCAGTTTCGACAACAGAACCCATATCGTCGGGTTAGGCCCATAGGCGACGAAAAATACCCCTTAGCGGACGATTTTGAGACGTTGTCTATCAGAACTTTTCTTGTAGTGACCAACTAGATGTTGCTTTTCATGAGATACGAATTTCAGACATTCAGATTTAGAGTAGGGTAATGCCAAGGTTTTCCACATAAAGTAAACTGGCATTAAGAATGACCAAATGTCAGGTTCAAATCACCTTCGCAGTTGCTCCAAGACAAGCATATCAAATAGGCAGAAACATAGTAAAGCATGAATGGCATTGCTATGGCAGGGTTCCAAGTGTTAATCTCTTGCATAAGGAACAATGCATATAGGTTATAGATAATGACGGAAGTAAACTGCCAAAATTACCAACCAAAACTCAGATTCCAACCTTCCCTAGCGTCCCCGCTGTTAATGTTGGATATTCTAATAAGTGGTTCGCATGATCAATCCCTAGGAAAAATAACATTGACAGGTTAGTCTACGATAATACAAAGACCAGACATGCACGCAACAATAACTATACAAGCTGTGCGACAGGAGCATTCATGGAAAAAAATAGCTATAAGCTAAAGACGAGGTATAAGAGCAAGCAGATTGGAAATGCACATAGCATGATTATAAAAGCAGTGTGAGAATAGGAGGCACGAGAAAACAGCTAGCGGCTAGCGGTGTGCTAATGACGTGGTATAAGAACAACCAGATTGGAAATGCCCATAACATGACTATAAAAGGAATAGCATGCAGTACAAAAACAGTTGGCAACAAATGAATGGGTATAAGGCTATAAGTATGTGGATGCACACAGGTGTCAGTAGAATGAACAGGATGGTAGCGACCGGATAATGCTTTTGTACTGTACAATATTTAAACGAACTTCATGCGAAGTAACAAATCAAGAAAGTTAATGGCATATGAGATCTGCAAATAACTACACAAAACATGGCTAAAGAAACACCGCGATCTAACGGGCCAGCGTACTAACCAAGCTGCGGCGGGGTGGACGGGGGAGGCAACTTGCATTCCAGCGGCGGCGAACGCGGGAGACGATGAGTCGACCCTGTTTCAGTAGAAGCGGGCGTTAGTGAAGCAGATCTGGTTGGCTGGCAAGGGATTCGGTGAAGTTGATACAGCCGGTGCGCCGAGCTAGTCGGTGGAATAGATCGGCACGTGGAGGGGCCGCGGTGAAGTAGACCCGGTTCCGTTGGAGAGGATCCGGTGCGTCGACAGGAAAGGCGTTGATTGCTATGCTGTGGATGAGGTCGGCGGTGAAGCAGATCCGTCGACCGTCGGTGGCGAGGTCGGCGTTGAAGCAGATCCGTCGGTGGCGAGGTCGGCGGTGAAGCAGATCCGTCGGTGGCGAGGGCGGCGGGGGAGCGGATCAGGTGGGTGGACAGCCAACACGATAAGGCTATGCTGTGGAGGAGTATGCCGGCGGCGAAGCAGATCTAGTACTGTAGAGAGTCAGAGCTTTGGCGTGTGAGAGTATTTTTGAGCTAATGGGGCGAATGGTTGGTGGGTGGGTGTGGGCCTGTGGGGAGGGTTCGGGATCTAGGCAAGATATTTCATTGTTACCGAATGATCCCTCCATGGTCGGTGGGTTGTAACTTCCGGACCAGGGTTAAAAGGGTAAAACTGGTCACGGGATTTTCGAATGGATTCGGCGGGATGATTTGGCGCGGGGCCGAAATTTTCAGTTTCAAGCTACGAGCAGAACGATAAAAATAATGTTCTTCCCCAGGGAGCTCTCCTCTTCTCTTTCTCTCTCGAGTCTCTCTCACTCCCCCGGCTCCTCTCCCCCTTCTCTCCGGCGGCCTCGCCGGCCGGAGACGAGGCCGACTTCTCTCTGTATATCGTACACCCTCCGAACTAAATTAATTGATTCAACTTTCCTTAGACGTGTATGTATCTAGAGTAAAAACATGTGTGGATACATCTATATTTAGATAAGCAAAGTTGAGTCAGCTAATTTGGATCCGAGGGAGTTAGTGTTGTTGTAAGCTTAGATCCAGTGTTTCCCATGAGCAGAATGGCGCAATGGAGTCGGGGATCTCGTCATCGGCTTCAGATCTGGCCTATGGTGAATCTGGCGGATCAGATCTGGCGGATCTTGCCGGCCAAACCCCGATCTGGTAGCATCAAGGTGATGGCGCTAACGGTGAGGCTTGCTTTGGTCAGTGCTTCAGATCTGGTCAACGGGGAAGTCAAGCTGCTAACGTTCACAAGCTCGGGGCATACGACGGCGTCATCCGTCTTGCCCGTGAACATCTTGGCCTTTCAGCGGTCCTTCTCAGAGCCAATATGCCGTTGCTGAGGCCATTCTTCTCCTTCGTCCTGGCGACTACCGGCGACACCGTCCCAAGTGGTGCGTCCCCGGCGACGTAGTTGCTGGAAAGGATGCGGAGCAAAGATCTGATGTGCGGTCCAGAAGGACTCGATTGATTTTCTTCTATATGTTTTGGGGTCCTTTTTGTAAAGTTGCAGGTCCTATTAGTTATTGTCTAGTTCTTTTGGACCTCTATGTAATTTTTTGGACTAGTTTCCATTTGCAACGATAAACTTGAATTTTGACAAGTTCACGGGAAAAAAAATTATTTGCACATATGGCCTATCATGTATGAACATTCTTAAGATTTAAACTACTATATGTAATGGCCAGCACTTGCGCAAGGAGCTCGTCTAGTGCGCACTAGTTTCCATTAGCACCGATAAATTTGAATCTTGACAAGTTCTTGGAAGAAAAATTGATTCACATATAGCCTATCACGTATGAACATTATTGGGATTCAAACTATACATAGATGGCCAACACGTGTGCAAGGGGGTCCTCTAATGTGCACTAGTTTCCATTTGCACTGATAAATTTGAATCTTTACAAGTTCTCAGAAAAAATTGCTTCACACATATGCCTTATCATGTATGAACATTATTGGGATTCATATTATATATAGATGGCCAACACTTGTGCAAGGGGGTCCTCTAATTCTTGGGGATTTCAATCTCTCTCTCTCTCGATCTATCGTTGGTGGCCAGAACAACACACATATGCATGCACTTTATGCGCAAAGGCGCGGGTGCCTCTAGTAATTCATGTGTGTGCGTATAGTTGAACATATTCTTGGGGATTTCAATCTCTATCTCTCGATCTATATATCGTTGGTGGCCAAGAAACACACTTATATATATACGCATGCACTTTATGCGCAAAGGCGCGGGTGCCTCTAATAATGTGTGTGTGCACTCGATCGATGATCCCTAAACCTTAAACCCTAAAACCCTAATCCCTAATTATACCCTAAACATACACCCTAAACGCCCTAAACACTAAACCCTAAACCCTAGACCCTAAACCCTAAACACTACACCCTAAACCCTAAACCCTAAACCCTAAACCCTAACCCTAACCCTAGACCCTAAACAATAAACCCCAAACCCCAAACCCTAAACCCTAGACCCTAAACCCTAATTAACCCTAACCCTAACCCTAAAACCCTAGCTAGATAACCCTAAACCCTAAACCCTAATTAAACCCTACATATATATATATAGGCCAACGACACTTCATTGCGCATCAAGCAGGCGACCAACTAATTAGCGCTGATAAATTAATTAACTTGAATTTTGACAAGTTCTCTCGAATGAAAACACATTTGATTAAGTTGCCTCGTAATATATATACAACTAGGGAAAGTGCCCGTGCGTTGCAACGGGTCTAAAATAAATCAAACAATATAGGTTTAAAGTATACCTTGATTTTTTTGTACCATTGTTTTAGAACTTGGTTTTCGCCCAAATTCCTATTCTCTTACACATGTCCTACTATAGAACAATCCACACAATAGCAAATATGTCATCTATGTTAATTCTATTAATTATTTTTGGAAGGTGAAGAATTTTATGTACTATATAAATCATAATAAAATGCTTGCGCAAAGAACATATTTTTTACCGATACTCATCAACCACGGATGAAGAAATCGCAAACATCTATTTGATAATGCTAGGTCCTAGAGAGGATGCAAACTTCATAAAGGAAGTGGCAATAGAAGAGGACCCTGACTCATCAGACGCTTTTCGACTTACTTGGCATTCTAGATCTGACGCTTCAGGAAAACGCATATTTGTTGTGTCCTTTTATCTTTTGTCTTTTCTCGGGTATATGGCAAAGACACTCTGCTTAGTACACGATGAAGAATATTGTGCCGAGTGTTAGCACCCGTCGAAGATTAAAAACACGACACAATAGAGAAAATAAGGAAAAAATAGCGCGCTATTACAAAATAGCGGCGGCTGAAAAATACGCTATTAGCGTGCTATAGCGCCGAAATGATGTAGCGTGACATGTCCAAAAACGCTATAGCGTGCTATTAACACCGAAATAGCGCGCTATTTTTTTCCATGCAAAATACACTCGGTAAAGAAATACACACGGCGAATCGGCTATTTTGCCGTGTGCCACACGGGGACACTCAGCGAAGAAGGCTGCCACATGGCGTATGATGCGCACGTCCAAGGGGGGAATAATGACGCGTTTCTTCGCCAGGTGTCTCCCGTTAGATACCCGGAAAAGAGCGTCTTCATGCAAAGTTAAATTTTCAGGAAGGCCCCATTTTCCCTCTGGATGCCAGAAATCTGTACACGGCAAAGTCAGATTCTTCTCCGGCCAGGTCTTTGCCATGTTGTCTTCGTCGGATGCTTTTAGCCATTCCCCGGGTGTTTTTGATACACAGCAAAAATGAAATTTCCTCTAGTGTGACCAGCAGTATGCCTACATGCATCAGGAAACCGGAAGACCATTGGAACGTGTAGCTTGAGCTTAAATGACGATTTGGGCGTCAGCTGCAAGAGATAAGACTGTTGCTGTTAGTAGCATAATGTTCCCAAATCAACCTAGTGTGCATGTTCTCTTGCAAATGAAATTCAGAACTAAGTAGATTCTGAAAGGTGAACCACAAATTTGACGTAGGCTTCTCCCTACCAGATCAGCTGGCGTCCATCTTTCTCCGGCACAAAAAGCAGCAAACGCCTTATATATAAAAAAATCAATCGATCCTTTTTCTTTCCGGCGGGTCCTGCATATAACCCATGTAACCTTCTCCAGAACAAACGAAAAATAAGCACCAGTAGGTCCCCCAGTTTACACTGACATCATTGTTCAGTTTAAGCAGGTCGTCTTCAGGTTTGTCCGTGCGTCTGAATCAACTATCGTTTCGTGGCTGAGTTGGTGTCTGCAGATCGAGCTCCGTCGGGACGCAGGAGCACCTGCTGCTGAATATGGCCGGCAAAAGCGCGCTCGGGGCGCTGTGGATTTGTGGGCCGGAACGTCCATCCGGGAAGTGAGCCCCGACGACGCCCCAGGTGTTGGTGCTGCGGGGTGCGTCGCCTCGTCCACGTACGACGTCTGCCATGACGGCGTGGAGAGCTGGGTCCGTCCCCGTGCAAACCCGATTTGTGCCGGGGCAGGAGGGCTATTGGTGGAGGTCGGGAGGACCACGGCAGCCTAGCTCGCAGGATGAGGAGGAAGAGACAGCCAGTGAAGATCTGCGCCGCGGCCGGAGGCGGAGGGCGCAAGGGCCAGCGAAGAACTACACCGCCGCTGGAGGATTTGTGGCCGTCGCGGGCATGCAAGGGCCGCTCGCTAGATTGGTTGTCCTGGAGTGTGGGGGCACATCAGGGAATAAGGAGGGAAACCTGGCGGCGGTGTCCTTGCGCACCATCTCAACCATCCCCGATGCCGGCGCTCCGCAGGCGATCGACCATGGCCCCTCCCTGTTTTTCCGATCCGCCTTTCTCTTGTTCATGCAAGCGCGCCGCCGCCCTATCGTCAAGTATAAAAAAACAAAGGGTACGTTGGACTCTTTTCCGGAGCAATGATAGAGACCAGACATTATACGGAAGCGACGTGCGACGTAGGAATCACAAAATTACGGAAGAACCGCTCAAGCAACGCCGGACGAAGGAAAGGAAACTCTAAAGTTGGACGAAGGAATCAACCAGCGGATCAAACCAAACATATATTCTGATCAGGATACATGAAGAGTCAATAATCTACTTGCGGAACGTACGAAAAGTTTCCATCCTGGAAGAAAATTAGCGATGGAGGAAACCGGACGGTGCACTTTGGTCCCGGGAGAAATAAACTCTTTGTCATGTTGGGCCTGGGAATAATTTTTTTTTGCCTGTTTGTGACACCAGGCAGTCACCTATTGCAATTTAATAGTAAAGATTAGTGTGCATGCGCGCATGTCATACCTTGCACATATCATTCGTGCATATATTTCAATATATATCTGAACATATTGTTGGGGATATATATACATTTCAATCTCTCTCTCGATCTATATGTCGTTGGTGGCCAAAAAACACACTTATATACGCATGCACTTTATGCGCAAAGGCGCGGGTGCCTCTAATAATGTGTGTGTGCACTCGATCGATCGTTGATCCCTAAACCTTCAACCCTAAAACCCTAATCCCTAATCCCTAATTATACCCTAAATGTACACCCTAAACACCCTAAACACTAAACCCTAAACCCTAGACCCTAAACCCTAAACACTACACCCTAAACCCTAAACCACTACACCCTAAACCCTAATTAAATCCTACATATAAATATAGGCCAACGACACTTCATTGCGCATCAAGCAGGCGACCAACTAATTAGCGCTGATAAATTAATTAACTTGAATTTTGACAAGTTCTCTCGAATGAAAATACATTTGATTAAGTTGCCTCATAATATATATACAATTAGTGTGCATGCGCGCATGTCATACCTTGCACATATCATTTGTGCATATATTTCAATATATATCTGAACATATTCTTGGGGATATATATATATACACATTTCAATCTCTCTCTCGATCTATATATCGTTGGTGGCCAAAAAGCACACTTATATACGCATGCACTTTATGCGCAAAGGCGCGGGTGCCTCTAATAATGTGTGTGTGCACTCGATCGATGATCCCTAAACCTTTAAACCCTAAAACCCTAGTCCCTAATCCCTAATTATACCCTAAACGTACACCCGAAACACCCTAAACACTAAACCCTAAACCCTACACCCTACACCCTAAACACTACACCCTAAACCCTAAACCCTAAACACCCTAAACCCTAAACCCTAAACCCTAGACCCTAAACCCTAAAACTAAACCTCAAACCCTAAACCCTAAACCCTAATTAACCCTAATCCTAACCCTAAAACCCTAGCTAGATAACCCTAAACCCTAATTAAACCCAACATATATATAGGCCAACGACACTTCATTGCGCATCAAGCAGGCGACCAACTAATTAGCGCTGATAAATTAATTAACTTGAATTTTGACAAGTTCTCTCGAATGAAAACACATTTGATTAAGTTGCCTCATAATATATATATATATACAATTAGTGTGCATGCGCGCATGTCATACCTTGCACATATCATTCGTGCATATATTTCAATATATATCTGAACATATTCTTGGGGATATATATACATTTCAATCTCTCTCTCGATCTATATATGGTTGGTGGCCAAAAAACACACTTATATACGCATGCACTTTATGCGCAAAGGCGCGGGTTCCTCTAATAATGTGTGTATGCACTCGATCGATCGTTGATCCCTAAACCTTCAACCCTAAAACCCTAATCCCTAATCCCTAATTATACCCTAAGCGTACACCCTAAACACCCTAAACACTAAACCCTAAACCCTAAACACTACACCCTAAACCCTAAACCACTACACCCTAAACCCTAAACCCTAATTAAACCCTACATATAAATATAGGCCAACGACACTTCATTGCGCATCAAGCAGGCGACCAACTAATTAGCGATGATAAATTAATTAACTTGAATTTTGACAAGTTCTCTCGAATGAAAACACATTTGATTAAGTTGCCTCATAATATATATACAATTAGTGTGCATGCGCGCATGTCATACCTTGCACATATCATTCGTGCATATATTTCAATATATATCTGAACATATTCTTGGGGATATATATACACATTTCAATCTCTCTCTCGATCTATATATCGTTGGTGGCCAAAAAACACACTTATATACGCATGCACTTTATGCGCAAATGCGCGGGTGCCTCTAATAATGTGTGTGCACTCGATCGATCGTTGATCCCTAAACCTTCAACCCTAAAACCCTAATCCCTAAGCCCTAATTATACCCTAAACGTACACCCTAAACACCCTAAACACTAAACCCTAAACCCTAGACCCTACACCCTAAACACTACACCCTAAACCCTAAACCCTAAACACTATACACCCTAAACCCTAAACCCTAAACCCTAAACCCTAAACCCTAAACTAAACCCTAAACCCTAAACCCTAATTAACCCTAACCCTAACCCTAAAACCCTAGCTAGAGATAACCCTAAACCCTAAACCCTAATTATACCCTACATATATATAGGCCAACAACACTTCATTGCGCATCAAGTAGGCGACCAACTAATTAGCGCTGATAAATTAATTAACTTGAATTTTGACAAGTTCTCTCGAATGAAAACACATTTGATTAATTAGTTGCCTCATAATATATATATATACAATTAGTGTGCATGCGCGCATGTCATACCTTGCACATATCATTCGTGCATATATTTCAATATATATCTAAACATATTCTTGGGGATATATATACATTTCAATCTCTCTCGATCTATATATCGTTGGTGGCCAAAACACACACTTATATACGCGTGCACTAATTTATGCGCAAAGGCGCGGGTGCCTCTAATAATGTGTGTGTGCACTCGATCGATGATCCCTAAATCTTAAACCCTAAAACCCTAATCCTTAAGCCCTAATTATACCCTAAACGTACACCCTAAACACCCTAAACACACTAAACCCTAAACCCTAGACCCTAAACCCTAAACACTACACCCTAAACCCTAAACCCTAAACACTAAACACTAAACCCAAAACCCTAACCCTAGACCCTAAACCCTAAACCCTAAAACCTTAGAGCCTAAACCCTAATTAACCCTAACCCTAACGTACACCCTAAAACCCTAGCTAGATAACCCTAAACCCTAAACCCTAATTAAACCCTACATATATATAGGCCAACGACACTTCATTGCGCATCAAGCAGGCGACCAACTAATTAATTAGCGCTGATAAATTAATTAACTTGAATTTTGACAAGTTCTCTCGAATGAAAACACATTTGATTAATTAGTTGCCTCATAATATATATATACAATTAGTGTGCATGCGCGCATGTCATACCTTGCACATATCATTCGTGCATATATTTTCAATATATATCTGAACATATTCTTGGGGATATATATACATTTCAATCTCTCTCTCGATCTATATATCGTTGGTGGCCAAAATTAAACACACACTTATATACGCATGCACTTTATGCGCAAAGGCGCGGGTGCCTCTAATAATGTGTGTGTGCACTCGACCGATGATCCCTAAACCTTAAACCCTAACACCCTAATCCCTAATCCCTAATTATACCCTAAACGTACACCCTAAACACCCTAAACACTAAACCCGAAACCCTAGACCCTAAACCCTAAACACTACACCCTAAACCCTAAACACTAAACACTAAACCCTAAACCCTAACCCTAGACCCTAAACCCTAAACCCTAAACCCCAAACACTAAACCCTAAACCCTAAACCCTAGACCCAAAACCCTAATTAACCCTAACCCTAACCCTAAAACCCTAGCTAGATAACCCTAAACCCTAATTAAACCCTACATATATATAGGCCAACCGACACTTCATTGCGCATCAAGCAGGCGACCAACTAATTAGCGCTGATAAATTAATTAACTTGAATTTTGACAAGTTCTCTCGAATATATGAAAACACATTTGATTAAGTTGCCTCATAATATATATACAATTAGTGTGTGCATGCGCGCATGTCATACCTTGCACATATCATTCGTGCATATATTTCAATATGTATCTGAACATATTCTTGGGGATATATATATATATTTCAATCTCTCTCTCGATCTATATATCGTTGGTGGCCAAAAAACACACTTATATACGCATGCACTTAATTTATGCGCAAAGGCGCGGGTGCCTCTAATAATGTGTGTGTGCACTCGATCGATGATCCCTAAACCTTAAACCCTAAAACCCTAATCCCCAATCCCTAATTATACCCTAAACGTACACCCTAAACACCCTAAACACTAAACCCTAAACCCTAGACCTAAACCCTAAACACTACACCCTAAACCCTAAACCCTAAAACTAAACCCCAAACCCTAAACCCTAAACCCTAAACCCTAAACCCTAATTAACTCTAACCCTAACCCTAAAACCCTAGCTAGATAACCCTAAACCCTAATAAACCCTACATATATATATAGGCCAACGACACTTCATTGCGCATCAAGCAGGCGACCAACTAATTAGTGCTGATAAATTAATTAACTTGAATTTTGACAAGTTCTCTCGAATATATGAAAACACATTTGATTAAGTTGCCTCATAATATATATACAATTAGTGTGTACATGCGCGCATGTCATACCTTGCACATATCATTCGTGCATATATTTCAATATATATCTGAACATATTCTTGGGGATATATATATATATTAATCTCTCTCTCGATCTATATATCGTTGGTGGCCAAAACACACACTTTTATATACGCATGCACTTTATGCGCAAAGGCGCGGGTGCGTCTAATAATGTGTGTGTGCACTCGATCGATGATCCCTAAACCTTAAACCCTAAAACCCTAATATCCCTAATCCCGAATTATACCCTAAACGTACACCCTAAACACCCTAAACACTAAACCCTAAACCCTAGACCCTAAACCCTAAACACTACACCCTAAACCCTAAACCCTAAACACTAAACCCTAAACCCTAAACCCTAACCTGCACTTTGTGCGCGCAAAGGCATGTGCCTCTAATAATGTGTGCGCATTCGATCGATCTAGTTTTGATTAATCATAGCACACAAATAAAGAAGTTGTATTTGAATCCACACAACCCTAATCTAAAACACATAGCCCCTAACATGCATGGCCTAATTAATTGACCCCTTCTCTCTAGCTAATTAGTGGAAATTGCACAAAATCAAAAGGGGTCCCTCACTAATTATACATATATATATATCTAGATTGTGATAAACTTTTGCCCCATATTTGGTGGATGGGTGCATCTTGGCATGTAAAACAATTAATGTTTGCAAATGGCGTTGTCAAAATTTATGTACAAATGATTTCTTTCCATCCAAAGTGCATAAAATGGGAGTTTCAATGAAGAAAGTACAAATAAAATAGCTCAACATGCCTCCACACTCCAATTTTCACACGAAGTAGAGCATATTTAAAGGACAATTCAAGAGTTTTACTATTTTTCAAGCAACTTTGCTAATTTCCACCCACTCACATGACTTTATGTCGATTTAACGAAAATAGGGCGAATTTAAACTACATGGGCGGGATAGTTTGAATTGTGCGCGCGGCAAAGGGAACCGCCTATTTCTCAACCTTGTGCACGGCAAATTACACACGCAACTCCATTAAACACCACCTACCGGGCGGCCCGGCCGCATGACCCCCCACCCACCCCTACACAACTTATCCCCGTCCGTGCGAAGAGCTTCCCCTCCCCGTCCCGTCCGTGCGAAGAAGAAGCTTCCCCTCCCCGCCGTTCTTCTCGAGACGCACCGGCGGTCAAGTTGATCCACGGTAGGGCTGCTATCTCTAGCTCAATCATGCATCGGGCAAGACGGCCTAACGATTTATATTTTCTTGATGCTGCTAAAAAAAATCGTCAGTATGCTCGAACTAATTGGCACTTTATAGTTTTCCGCTCGATTTGTCCTCGATCAATTTGTTCATTTGCGTGGGCATATAGAGTCAGTTCTGCACACTCGATCCGTTAATTTGCCGAAATGCCATGGTAGAGTTTTGTACACGATCTGTTTGCTAAAATGTCGATGGGCATTTTTTGTTTTGTACTCGACATGATTGCTGAAATGCATAATCATGTAGTATAGTTTTGTACTCGATGGATATACATTTCCTACTTTGCCTTAAAAATTAATCACCAACCATTGTATCTCATAATTAAATAGATGGACAGAACTTGGATACTGCATGGACACTTATGTTCCCCTTCATATATAAATGGTGTTCAACTCTTTATGGGGTTTATTAGAGCTCATGAAGGTCACAACCTGGACGTGTATGCCCGCGCTGCACATGTATGAATGGTGAGAAGAGGCCTCACCATGTAGTGGAAGATCATTTACACATTTTTGGGATGGACCGCACATATGTTAGGTGGGTTTATCATGGTGAACCATATAATGATCCTTCAGCGGGAGAAGCAGATCTTGCTCACACTGTACGTGTGCTGGCATATGTAGTTAATTATTTATATTGATGCTGCCGCAGTTTCGATCAATAGTTTGCATTGCTGTGCAAGGTTCTATACTCAAATTTAACTTGTTGCAGATGGATGGACGGGAAGGAGAGAAAAAGCGCGTGCTTCAGGAAACGGGTTTCAGCTCTGGGACATGTGCTGTGCCAGATGAGAAGGTAAATATGTAAAACGACATTTGTTCAGGTTGCATCCGTTAGATGTTTGTCTAATCTGTTGATGTACTAATTGCAGAAGCATAGAGTTGAAGAGGTCTCTCAGTTTGATGGGAGATTTGAAGATGAATCTCAGTTTGATGCACCTGTGGATGGTACTGATGACGAGCCTTTCATAGACGAAGGTACTGCACCTGAGATTATCCAGCCTACAGAAGGAGGCCGTGGACCGAGTACACATCTTTGCGTTGAAGTGGATGCACGCCCAGAGATCATCAGGGGCGTCCGGGTAGTCTCAAGACCACCCAGCCCTGATGCACCTGTGGATGGTACTGATGACGATCCTTTCATAGACGAAGGTCCTGCACCTGAGATTATCCAGCCTACAGAAGGAGGCCGTGGACCGAGTATACAGTTTTGCGTTGAAGTGGATGCACGCCCGGAGATCATCAGGGGCGTCCCGGTAGTCTCAGGACCACCCAGCCCTGATGCAAAATGTTGAGCTACTTTATGATTCGTACTCTTATGTTCTGGTGCTGTAGTATGTACTATCTTTGTTATGATTTGTACGCCTTTGGCGCTAGAACTATAATTAAGCATTCAGTGGATGATCGCGTTGCAAAATTTGACACCCACACAATCAGTTCATCGTATTAGTAGTAGCACAATTACTTCTACAGCCAGTCCTGCCAGCGCATTAATTGGTAGCATGAAACACTTTCAGGCACTCCCCTCTGATTCATATTAATTGACTCAATTTTGTCTAGATATGGATGTATCTAGATGCATTTGTTAACTAGACTAACAAACTTGAGTCAGTTAATATGAATCGGTGTAAACCGCCCAAGTCCTCGAGCAGCTAGTTTATTGACTCTGGACTCCAAGCCTCTCGCGGCAAGCCATCGACGAAGCTTTGACCAGATCTTGGCCCGTTTTTTTTTTTGCGAATAGCAAAGCTTTGACCAGTTCCTCTCGGGATACGGCACGCCGGTGAGCTTGCACGGTTGCCATGAGCACTTTCCGGCGGAACTTCCTCTGCAGCGCCCTCAAGCCGCCGCTGCGAGACAGCACGCAGTGCCTCGAGGTGGACGGAACGGACGAACTCGGGATCTCAGGGCGGGGGGTCTGCCTCATCCCGGAACGATCTCCAGCGGGTTAACGAGGACATGCATGGCGGCCAGGGGATTTGGGGTTTTTTGTTGTTGTTTGAGCTTGGGATTTGGGGTTTTTTCGGATAGGGGAGGAGGAACCGAGGAAGAGGAAGGAACAGCCCGCGTGCTTGGCGCGTGGCAGTGTGCTTGAATTTTGAATTTTCGTGAAATGTTTCATTTCCCCGCTACAATTCGGGGGGTTTCTTGACGCGCCAATGTGTCCCGCCGGGGAGGTTCAAGTGAATTTGGGGTGCCACACTATGGGCCCCAGTTTCAGTGAGACATGTAATGACTAGTCACATCAGTAAGTTCACTGTGTAATAAAATATGTTACCCCTCCCCTTTATGTAGCCCCCCTTGTCTCTCCCGATCGAGTGCCGACAGCCGACGGATGCAAGCCGCTAGCTCGATCCCCTCCTTTCGCCTCCACCGTCCAGGCATCCAGCTTGGAGGGGCAAGCTGCATCTAGACCAAGCGGATTAGGTAGTACTCTACTAGTAATGTTCTATCCTTTCTCGATATCGGTTCCTTTTTCCTCACCTCGATATCTTGCGCATCTATTTCCTATTCTGGGCGAAGGGGTGTCTTTACGGTCACCCTCGCCCGGGGAGTGATTGATGGGGATGGGGGTGGGGGCGGGGGCTACCTTTGCTTGGATTGGGGTGTTCTTCCTTTATTTGTCGACATTTGCAACCCTTGTAGTCTCTGCTGATCCTCAATGTATCTTTTGTCAGCTTGTACAGGAAAGGGAAGACCTCGATCGGTGGGCAATGGAGCGTAAGGCCACCACGCATGTGGGCAGTTGGCTGAGCCTGAGCTGCGTCCCCAGCCCCGCAAAGCAGGTACTCCGTTTGCTTATCCACTCTGTCTGTCTGCATCCTCAATCTGTTCCTGTTCTGGAAAATGCTTATAGTAGCACATGTCTTCACTGTTTGTGCGTAAAGCCTCTGTGACACCATGCTCTATATTCTTGTATCAGGTTGGTATCTCCAGGGTTCCGTGTCGAGGCTATGGGGAACGATAGCGCCCCACCTGCTTTGTAGGAGCATGGCCAGATCTGCAGCACAAGAAGCGAAATACCACTGCCGAGCTGGGCAGGGACCGCCCAGGGGTAATTTTTTTTTAACCAACTTACCATGTAGTCTGAATCTGATACTCCCTCAGATCCAAATTAATTGACTCAACTATCTGTAGATACGGATGTATCTAGATGTGTTTTAGCCCTAGATACTACTACCTCCATCCCAAAGCTTAGGGCTTATATTATTTTTAGAAAGTCAAACTATACCATGTTTGACTAAGCTTTTACCAAAAATCATTAACATGCAAAATACAAAATTAATATCATTAAATAGGTTGTGAAATATATTTTCCTACGGTATCTACACAATATTATATTTGTTGATAGAATGTTCTAAAATTTTGGTCAAACTTTACTTGTTTTGATTTCTCAAAAATAAATAAGCCTTAAGCTTTGGGATGGAGGTATCTAGACAAAGCTGAGTCAACTAGTTTTTTTTGTCTGTCCATATAGCTAGTGTTCATGGTGCAAAAGGCTAAGAGCATCCACTATATGCATCAGTCTATCTCATACAGTAATTCAATATCACTCCTGAGGTCTGCCTTTTGTTTTGCTATTCATATGCAGACTGAAACTTTAGGGCCTTTACTCAAAAGGAAGATCAAAACTGCGGCTGATTAGGCTGCCAGTATGTTGATGCCGCCCCCATCTTCTAAATGCCTCTACAAGCACAAGGCCAAGCGCCAGCTGGGTGGTGATCTTTTAATGAATATGGTATATTTTCTTAATCCACAAAACATGCCTTGATTTTTGTCTGTTTATTGTCGTTTTTTTTCTAATGCTTGCCAAAAGTTTACAACAACAACAACCAAGCCTTTCAGCCCCAAACAAGTTAGGGTAGGCTAGAGTTGAAGCCCATAAGATCTCGAAGCCAAAAGTTTAGAAACACCAAATTCGTTTGCTTACAATCAACATACAGTAATGTTCATCTACTCTCCAGTTCCCCTAACCCAACAAAAAACGATGTTAATTACGATTTTTAGATTAAAAGAGCACCATTAGGCGCTGTTAATTATGACTTTGAGATTAAAATGTCATTTACAATTGCTAATTACAATTTTGAGACAAATGATTAGTTTAACCTCGACTGTTACGCTCTCCATTTTTCCCAACCGAACAAAAATGTAACCATTCCATTCCTCTGAAATGGAACCATTCCATTCCATTCCATGCTGTTTCAGAACCGAACACACCCTTGCATTGTTGTGAACGGTTGTCCATACACAGCCATACCCTTCCACTTACATCCAGCACTATATGCATCGATCACGAGAGTCATTCAATATCACTGCTGAGATCTGTTCCCATTCTTATGCAGGCTGAAACTGCTGCGCCTTTACTCAAGTGGATGCAAAATGAGGCTGTTGTGAGGACGATGGTGCCGGCACCATCATCCGAAAACCTCTACAAGCACGAGGCCATGGGCCAGCTGGGTGGTGACCTTTTAATGAATCTGGTATATTTTCTTAATCCACATACATGATTTTATTATTATCTGTTTAATTACTGTTGGCTTTGCCTAATACTTACCAAAAGTTCAGAAACACTGCGTTTGCTTACAATCATCATGCACTAATTTTTCACTTTTCAGTCTGTCTCATCCAATATATAAACTGTTGAGTTCCGTTGGCTTCTTTTGTAATCATTTCCATTGTTGTCAAGTATTGTCTATGCACAACCCTATTCTTCCACTTACATCCCGCACTATTTGCATCAGTCTATCTCATAGATTTATTAAATATCAATGATGAGTTCTGTTGCTATTCATATGCAGGATGAAGCTTCTGTGCCTCTACTCAAATGGAAAAAAATGATCTGATGAGGCTGCTTGTGAAGACGATGGTGCCGCTACCATCTTCGAAAACCTCCTCAAGCACAAGGCCACGGGCCACTGGTGGTATCCTTTTCGATAGCGGTATATTTTCTTAATCCTCATACATGATTTGATTTGTCTACATTTTATTGCCGGCTTTGTCTAATGCTTACCAATAGTTCGAAACACACACAACCCTATTCTTCCACTTACATCCGGCACTATATGCATCGGTGTCTCATAGATTCATTTTATATATCACCTTGATGTCTGTTGCTCTTCAATTTTCATATGCATTGAAACTGCTAAGCCTTCATTGGTCAAAAGGATTGCAACAGCTTGCTGATGAGGCATCTGCAGAGGCTGCCACCAAGTTATCGTCGCCCCACCTTCTGGATGCTTATATAAGCTCAAGTCCAAGGACCAGCCGGGCCGTAACCATCCAAGGGTTCGGGTATATTTTCTTAAGCCACATTTACATGCCATGATTTATGTCTGATATTATCACCGGCTCTGTCTAATGCTTTTTGGAATTCGGAAACGCCAAATTAGCATGCTTATATTCATCATACACTAAATTTTGACTGTTCAGTTTGTAACATAGTGTTATGCACTCGCTTGTCAACATTTGCATTGCTCTGAACTATGCACTTTACACAACCTAATTCTTCCACTTACATTCAGCGCTACGCACCAGTAGAACCTCCCATGTTTCCTTCACCATCCCGATGCCGAGCTTGCGGGAATATGGCGGGCCCATGTACATACCCCGCATATAACACCTCCTATGGCTCTATCTACCTTTATAATAACTCCTTCACAGAGTTACAGGTATGAATTCTCAGTGGTTTAGCATGAATTGGCATATAGTAAAGTCTTGTTTTTAGTCTTCCTGCTTCTTACATTAGTATCAATTTTCACTGCAGTTGTACCTTGTGAACTTCGTCCAATGATTAACCGGATGTGTCCGCATGAAGGGTCTTTCACTATGCATGGCAATGGCAAATTGATGAACACCTACACGGTCTATGAGGTGTATGTCTACAAGACGCAGGCCATCACATATTTGTATGGACATGATTGGAGAAAGTTTGCTTTTGACTACGGTCTGAAGAAGGGCGACGAGCTGAGGATCAGAAACTCAAACGGGCAGATATACGTAACTGCTTACAGAGTTGGAGACACTTCGAAATATATATTATCTAACTTTTTTGTACTCATATCCTTTGATTACTGCATTCTGAGAAGTTGTTCTAAACCATTCCCTCTGTTCTAGCTTGCTGGGTTTAACCTGATCAAAGTTACAGATCCCCTGATGGAACAGGAGCGGATGTCACAAAGGGCACCCACACCAGCACCGGCACCGGCTTCCCACTCTCCTGCATCGGCACCGGTTCCCGTGCCAGCTCCGTTCTTGCATCTACCCAGCGAGGCTCTGCATCAGCACTTTGGTTCCTCCTAAGCGCACCGTTCACGCACACTCAACAGTCTCACACGCATCAGCATCGGTTCCTCTAGAGGCACCGTTTATTGCACCTGCCAGCAGTATCCTGCATCGGCACCGGCTCGTGTACCAGCCCGAGGCTCCTGCACCTGCCCCGGCCCGGATCACCGAGGTCTCAGCTCATTGTTGTGGCCACCCGTGTGATGACCGGGACGCATCTGAAGGCTATGTTCGTGAGTATATGACAGCATAAGCTGCTCTTATCTTGATGGCTTCTCTAGTCAAAGTCTCACATGTTTCAGTATTCAGAGCATTTGTGCCATTGACTAATTTTTGGTGGTATCTCTTGCTTTGAATCAGAAATTGCCTAAAAGTATCTCCAAGGATCTCAATGCTGGCCGAAGGGGCAAGATTTCCCTCGTCATGGAGAGTGAAGGTCTCACCGTGGAGGGACGGTACTCCGTCAGTCCCACAGATGCCCGCTTGGCTGTTACTTCCAGGTGGAAAAAGTTCATTGACGGTGCCAAACTTCGCATTGGATCAAAGTTGAAGGTCAAGATCTTTCGATGCCGCTGTGACATGCTGGTCATAAAGTTTGCGGTTGTCTAGTTCTGTTGTCCCATGAGCCCTTAGCAAATGCATTTGTAGTTATACTTATATAAGGTTATCTTATCTGAACTGCTAATTAATTGTATGGGTGGTAAAACTCTGGCAAGCTTTTGCTCTTAGCAAGTATGTATGTATGATCAGCTATTATGATAACTAATGTTTGTGTTCATCTTAATTTGCATTTCCGTTTTAGAAAAAAACTTAATTTCTATTTTGGCTGACCTATTAGAGAACTATCAGATTGAATCCATAACATGATTCAAATAGACTCATTACACCGAGCCACATGTCTTGACCTTGCTATACACTAGTTCCATTAATCAGTGCAAGAAGGCTTACCTGAGCTGCCTGAACCATGGCAGATTCGAATCCACCTTAGCTATCTAGCTAGAAATGCAACCTTTGCAGAAAGAGGATTTGCAGTATGGGGAGGCTGACATTGGGGACCCATGAGGCAGCAGCGTTGTCAACGTTTTAAAGGCGGCAGGAGATCGAAACAAAAAAAATAAGCCAAAAATCAGTTGGTAAACAAAATCCAAGAAATGAAACATTTACCTTTCTGAGAGGATGACATGCGGGACCCATGAGGCAGCAGCATCCTCAACTATTCCAAGGCGACAAGGGATAAAAATAAAAAAAAGGAAGTAGCCAGAAATTAATTAGGGTCAAAAATAAATCTATGAAAGGAAACCTTTATTGTTCATAGAGGATGACATGTGGGACCGACCTGCCAGCTGCGCCGTCATCGTTTCAAAGGGGGCAGGGGATCAAAAGAAAAAGGCAAATAGCCAGAAATTAGGGGTAAAAAATAAATCCAACAAAGGAAACTTTTATTGTTCACAGAGGATGACATGCGGGACCCATGAGCCAGCAGCTTCCTCAACGTTTCAAAGTCGGCATGAGATTGAAAGAAAAAAGGAAAGTGACCAAGTATCAGGAGCCAAAAATAATCCAAGAAAAGAAATTTTATTGTGCATAGAGGATGACATGCGGGTCCCATTTTGCAGCAGCGATCTCAACGTTTTCAAGGTGGCACAGGACCAAAAGAAAAATGAAGTAGCCAGAAATCAGGGGGTGAAAAAAATCCAAGAAAAGAAAGATTTCAATTGGGCTGCATCTGGACATCTGGGCCTTCGAACTATCCTGTTGGGCCTTTTGACTCGTACAATTTCAGCCCACTCCAAAACAGGAAAGTTCGGATTTTTCTAAAAAAACAGGAAAGTCCTATGCTTCGCAAAAACACAAAACAAGGAGATTCAACATATAAGTTTGTTTATGTAAAAATAAATATTTAATTTATCCGTTTGCAATAGCTCAGAGCGAAATACACTGTTTATTGTCTGCAAAATAATCAAGATATCACATGTTTCTTGTACGAGGAGGCTGACATCGGGGACCTATGAGCCAGCAGCGTCGTCAACGTTTTAAAGGCGGCAGGGGATGGAAAGAAAAAATAAACCAAAAATCTGTTGGTAAAAAATCCAAGAAAAGAAACATTTTCGTTCTGAGAGGATGACATGCGGGACCCATGAGGCAGCAGCATCCTCAGCGTTTATTGTTCATAGAGGTTGACATGTGGGACCCGTGAGCCAGCAGCGTCCTCAACGTTTTAAAGGCTGCAGGTGATCGAAAGAAAAAATAAGCCAAAAATCGTTTGGTCAACAAAATCCAAGAAAATAAACATTTACCGTTCTGAGAGGATGACATGCGGGACCCATGAGGTAGCAGCATCCTCAACGGTTCCAAGGCGGCAGGGGAAATATCCAGAAATTAATTAGGGGTTCAAAATAAATCCATCAAAGGAAACTTTTATTGTTCATAGAGGATGACATGTGGGACCGACCTGCCAACAGCGTCCTCATCGTTTCAGAGGGGGCAGGAGATCAAAAGAAAAAGGCAAATAGCCAAAAATTAGGGGTCAAAAATAACTCCAAGAAAGAAAACTTTTACTGTTTGTAGAGGATGACATGTGGGACCCATGATCCAGCAGCTTACTCAACGTTTCAAAGGCGGCATGAGATCGAAAGAAAAAGGCAAGTGACAAAATATCAGGAGCCAAAGATAATCCAAGAAAAGAAACTTTATTGTACATAGAGGATGACATGCGGGTCCCATTTAGCAGCAGTGGTCTCAATGTTTCAAATGCGGCTTGAGATCAAAAGAAAAAGAAAGTTGATTGTACATAGAGGATGACATGCGGGTCCCATGAGCCAGCAGCGTTTCAAACGTGGCATGAGATCGAAAGAAAAAAGGCAAGTGACCAAATATCAGGATCCAAAAATAATTCAAGAAAAGAAACTTGATTGTACATAGAGGCTAACATGTGGGACCTATGAGCCAGCAGAGTCCTCAACGTTTCAAAGGCGGCAGGGGATCAAAAGAAAAAGGAAATAGCCAAAAATCAGAGGGTGAAAAAAAACCAAGAAAATGAACTTTTATAGTACATAGAGGATGACATGCGGGTCCCATGAGCCAGCAAGTTCCTCAACGTTTCAAGCGTGGCATGAGATCGAAAGGAAAAGGCAAGTGACCAAATATGAGGAGCCAAAAATAATTCAAGAAAAGAAAGTTTTATAGTACGTAGAGGATGACATGCGGGTCCCATTTAGCAGCAGCGGTATCACCGTTTGAGAGGCTGCACAGGATCGAAAGAAAAAGGCAAGTGACCAAATATGAGGAGCCAAAAATAATTCAAGAAAATAAAGTTTTATAGTACATATAGGATGACATGCGGGTCCCATTTAGCAGCAGCGGTATCACCGTTTGAGAGGTGGGACGGGATCGAAAGAAAAAGGCAAGTGACCAAATATGAGGTGCCAAAAATAATTCAAGAAAAGAAAGTTTTACAGTACATAGAGGATGACATGCGGGTCCCATTTAGCAGCAGCGGTATCACCGTTTGAGAGGCGGCAGGGGATCGAAAGAAAAAGGCAAGTGACCAAATATGAGGTGCCAAAAAAAACTCCAAGAAAAGAAAGTTGATTGCACATAGAGGATGACATGCGGGTCCCATTTAGCAGCAGCGGTCTCAACGTTTCCAAGGCGGCAAGGGATCAAAAGAAAAAGGAAGTAGCCAGAAATCAGGGGGTCAAAAAAATCCAAGAATAGAAAGAATTTTGGTTCATAGAGGATGACATGCGGGACCCATGATCCTGCATCGTAAACGGCTCGATCGGAGAGCGTTGAACGAGATGGCGCGATCGAGAAAAAAAACAATGCCAGAGAGGCTGCCATCTGGGCCCTACATCCCTCGGCGGTGCAGATTTGCGTTGACTCGGCCGGCGAACCCGAGATTTCGAGATGCACCACGTCCCGGGCCACCATACGCGATGTTTTGGCCGTTTTCGTCGGGCTAGGTGGCCTCAAAAACGAGAAAAAAAACGTTTTGACATGCACAACGGAGAGACCAAAAATCGTCGGCCATGGTCACCAGCAACCACGGCGCGACTTCAACTTCGTCGGCCATGGCAACTTTTCTTGTAGTGCTCGGTCTCTGATGGTCTCCTTCTTCGCCAAGAAAAATATGCTCAGGATGTTCTTGCCCGTGTTGGTATGACTCACTGTTCTGGTTGTCCCACGCCACTTTCGTCTTCTGAGAAGATAACAGCAAGGGAGGGAGATCTGTTAGGTCCTGAAGATAGTACTAATTACAGGTCCATGGTAGGAGCGCTGCAGTATCTTACTCTCACAAGACCTGATATATCATATGCAGTCAATAAGGTGTGTCAATATCTACATGCTCCAACCAATGTACACTGGACAGCTGCGAAGCGTATACTCAGATATGTGAAGTATACAGTAAGCATGGGACTAAAATTCATGAAGTCTACTTCTACTTTGGTTAGTGCCTTCTCTGACGCAGATTGGGCTGGATGCCCAGATGATAGAAGATCCACTGGAGGATTTGCTGTGTTCTTTGGACCAAATCTGATTTCTTGGAGTGCCAAGAAGCAGGCTACAGTTTCACGGTCTAGTACTGAGGCAGAGTATAAATCAGTGGCCAATGCCACAGCAGAAATAATATGGGCACAGTCACTACTTGCTGAACTTGGAGTGAAACTGAACCAGACACCTTGCTTATGGTGTGACAACTTGGGAGCTACATATTTGTCTGCAAATCCAGTGTTTCATGCAAGATCCAAACACATTGAGATAGATTTTCACTTTGTCATAGAACGAGTGCTAAAGAGACAACTTGAGATTCGATTCATTCCTTCGAAAGATCAAGTGGCTGATGGTTTCACAAAACCACTTCCAGTAAGGAGTTTTGAAGAATTTAGGTTTAATCTCAACTTGAGAAAGTTGTGATTAAGGGAGGGTGTTAGAGATAGAATTAATCTCCATGTATGTAGGGAGTTGTTACCTAATACGGTTTAGCTTTCCTCCTCTCCCACGTTGTAATCTGGCCATCTATATAACAAATACAATCTGGACCTGCTCGGTATCCGAGTAGAGATTATTCCTACCTGATCTTATAAGGAAAACACTTCCTATAATATAAAAATACCTTCTCTTCACTCTTGGTGTACTGTTTTCATCCATTGCAAATAGTTTCAAACCACGTCTTGATGTTACGCTTGAGAAAGTAACATAGAACTGACCATGAGAAAAGTGTATAAGAGGATGACAATCATTAAGAATTTAATACTGAACCTTCGCAAAAAAACTGAATCACTCGGTTTTGAATAGCTAAACTTTACTGTAGTAAAAAGTGTACTGATGCACCTTTCTATCTTTTCTATTCCAGATGTAAACATTACCGCCTATGACTCAAAAAATGGGATAACCTTTGAACAGAGTTGATTGTAGAATGGGGAAGACCAAAAAAAAAGCCTAACTGAAAAATACAGAGCTCTCCAGTGTGTTCCCTTTCAAGGAATCCATAGCCCATACCCCATAGCTATGCTTATGTTGTATGAATGCAGAAGTGTGTTCGCAATTTTTCTCTTTCTGCTCTATATAATTTGGAGGACACAAAAGCAATATAACAATCCAATAATAATAGGAGTTGTTGATGCTTCTGGTAAGACATCTAATGCAAGAAAAATACTACATTAACACAAATGAGACACACAAACATGTGATATTATTTGTAGAAAGGCTGAGGGCCACTGTCCGTGATGTTATTTGCAGAAATAAAACTGCAAGTAAAAACAGTAATACTAACAAACTTCAGACCATCCAATTCTATCACAAACTAACATGCTGCATCAAAGGCTTAGGGGAATGGAAACTAAAATATGACTTGTCCAAAGGTGATACAGAACTTTACACTTTGGTTATATTGAGTATAGTACTGTGAGAACAGTTAACACACTAATGGTGCAAGAGTAAGGTTACACCTTGAACACCAAATTGATGGTATGCCACTGAAATGAAACATCAAAGATGTAATGAGAGATGAACTTATAGGCATATCCAAAGCATGAAGCCTCCTTCAAGCACACATACTATAACCTTTCGAATCTGAAGTACCAGCACTTCAAAAAAACGGAGTGTAGAAGTATGTACTTTGAGTGAATCCATGCCTGAGAATCTGAAGGAATTAGGCACTACCGCGACTGCAGTGGTGGCAACTTCCAGACCGTCGAGCGACGGTGACCAGAGCGAGCAGGGGGGCATGAGCCAAACCACCACAAATGGCCGAGTATAAGGCATTACCTTCCATAAAATATATGCTGACACATGCCTTTTTCCTGTCCATGTTCATGTTGGAGCAGCAGCTCACCTCTTCTTTGGTCCCTGGCGGCTGGTGTGGTTTCTTCTCTCTTAGGGTTAGCTCTCCTCCAGCACCCTCCTTTTATAGGTCAACACCCACATGGGCTTGGGCCTCTTGGGCTAGAAACATGTCGAGTGTTCAACACTCCCATTCAAGATGGATGGTAGATATCTATCAATCTCATCTTGTCACATGCCAAGTTGCATTCCCTTGTTCCCAGTCCCTTTGTAAAGCAATCAGCAATCAGCTTCCCACAACTGACATGAGTAAGGCTGATGATCCCAGCATCAAGTTTCTCCTTAATGAAGAAGCGATCAATTTCCACATGTTTTGTTCTATCATGTTGAACTGGATTATTTGTAATACTTATGGCTGACTGATTGTCACACCAAGCTCTCAAGGGCCCCTTTCTCAGAAGTTTCAACTCGCTCAGGAGATGCTTCACCCAAAGCATCTCACGCACCCCTTTAGATAAAGCTCTGTATTCAGCTTATGCTGTTGATCTAGACACAAATGTATGTTCCTTGCTTCTCCATGACACCAGATTTCCTCCAACAAACACACAATAGCCTGACGTTGATCTTCTATCATCTCGACAAACAGCCCAATCAGAGTCACTATAGCCATCCACCTCAAGGTGTCCACTCTTTGCAAACCACAACCCCTTTCCTGGTGTTCCCTTCAATTATCTCAAGATTTTGTGCACCATATCAAGATTTCCACTCCTTGGTTCATGCATGTATCTGCTCACCACACCCACGACATATGTAATGTTAGGCCTGGTATGACACAAGTACAAGATTCTCCCAAATAATTTCTGATAATTTTCCTTATTCACTAGCTCACTTGATTGTGCAGTCACTTGATTTTGTTCAACTGGGGTAGGGGCTGCAGGACATCCCATCATGCCCATGTCACTCAAGAGATCTAAAGTGTATTTTCGTTGACATAAATATATTCCATTTACTGTCCGAGACAATTCTATGCCAACAAAATATTTTAGGTTGCCCAAATATTTCACCTCAAACTCCTTGTTGAGACACTTTTCAATCTCTTTATTTCCTCTTGGTCATCTCGAGTGATGATAATGCCATCCACGTAAACTACAAGAATGGTGATCCTCCGCTCAACGTGTCTGTAGAACACCGTGTGGTAACCATTGCATTGGCCATACCCCATACCACACACAACTCGTCTAAACCTATCAAGCCATGCCCTTGGAGATTGCTCCAGACCATACAAGGATTTCTTCAGCCTGCATACTCTTCACTTGGTATGTGAGGTACCAAAACCTGGTGGTATCTCCATGTACACTTCTTCTTGCAGGTCACCATGTAAGAAGGAATTCTTGACATCTAATTGATGCAACTTCCATCCAAAGTTAGAAGCACATGAAACCAATATTCTTACTGTGTTCATCTTCGCCACTAGAGCAAACGTCTCGTCGTAGTCAATTCAATAAGTTTTACTAAACCCTCTAGCGACCATCCTGGCCTTATACCTTTCTACATTCCCTTCAGGATTCTACTTCACAGTATAGATCCACTTACAACTCACTGCCTTTTTCCGTGCTGGTAGTGTGGTTAGCAACCATGTCTTGTTTTTCTTCAGTGCTTCCAATTCTTCTATCATCGCTTCACGCCACTTCGGATCTTGCTTTGTTGTCTTCCAATCATTTGGAATTGACACGGTTTGTGGAGAGGCCACAAATGCTATATAGGAAGGAGACAAAGCATCGTAAGAAACAAATTTGCTAATGTCATGTTCATCAGAAACAGTTTGTAGAGCATGCATTTCGCAAAGAGCCTTCCTACCTCACCCTTTCTGGCTGCATCACGTGTCTCCTTTCGCAATGCAATTGGCAGATCCACTGTGTCAGATGAGCTGCTAGCACTACCTTGTTTCTCCCCCTGCACATGTGGTTGCTATCCCACTATGTCAGATGTGCTCACATCACTACCTTCCTGTCCCCCCTGCACATGTGGCTGTTGTCGAGTGTACACTTGGAGATTCTGCGGCCACCAATCCTGAACAGGAACCTGAGAAGAATCAAGCGGAATTGTACCCACTACTAGTTAGGCCTGAACCTGCACATAACCATCAGGTTTAGTACCCACAGAATCGCCCTTAGTGTGAAACACTACATTCTCCCCATCATGACCATCTTGGGAGTGAAGTTGGTCAAGTTCTGCAAACAACAAGCTCAAATCAGTTTGCTCACCATAGAATGGCTCAGATTCCCTGAAGGTGACATCCATACTTACAAACATGCGTTTCGCAGAGGGGACACCAACATTTGTACCCCTGCTTACTAGAGGAATAACCAACAAAAACACATTTTACTGGTCGTGGGTCTAACTTCCCAATCGATGGTCTATGATCCCGAACAAAGCATGTACTGCCAAATAATTTCGGAGGGACAACAAACTTTTTTTTCCAAACAACAACTCGCATGGGGATTTCATGCCGAGTATCCTGGAGGGTGTCCTGTTAATAAAAAAAGTGTCTGTCATGACTGCTTCACTCCACAGGAACTTGGGCACATCCATTGTGTACATCGGCGAGCGAGCTACTTCCAAAACGTGTCTGTTTTTTCACTCTTTCACACCGCTTTGAGGAGGGGTATCCGGGCAAGTCGTTTGATGAAGAATACCTTGTTCAGACAAGCAAAGGTGGTGTTGAAATACTCCGTACCATTGTCAGTCATGAGCACTGATAACCCACAAGTATAGGGGATCGCAACAGTCTTCGAGGGAAGTAAAACCCAAATTTATTGATTCGACACAAGGGGAGGTAAAGAATACTTATAAGCCTTAACAACTGAGTTGTCAATTCAGCTGCACCTGGAAAAGCACTAGTAACAGGGGTGATGTGAAAGCAACAGTAATATGAGAGCAGTAGTAACAGTAACACAGCAGCAGTAGCAGTAATATGAGAGCAATGGCACCAGAAAATAGTTGATACTACTTCTAATGTCATGTAGAACGAGTATATAATGATGAGAGATGGACCGGGGTTCCCAGCTATCTACACTAGTGGTAACTCTCCAATAGCAAATGTTGGGTGAACAAATTACAGTTGGGCAATTGATAGGATTGAAAAAGCATTAAGAAAGAACATCAAGTCTATTAATCATGTAGGCATGTTTCCCATATATAGTCATACGTGCTCGCAATGAGAAACTTGTACAACATCTTTTGTCCTACCAGCCGGTGGCAGCCGGGCCTCAAGGGAATCTACTGGAAATTAAGGTACTCCTTTTAATAGAGCACCGGAGCAAAGCATTAACACTCTGTGAAAACATGTGATCCTCATATCTAAGCCTTCCCCTCCAGTTGTCCCAATTTCTGTCACTTTGGGGCCTTTGGTTCCGGACATAGACATGTGCATACAACTTGTAGATACAATCTAAGCAATAAGTATAGAGCTTAAATCTAAGATCATGCCACTCGGGCCCTAGTGACAAGCATTAAACATAACAAGATTGCAGCAACAATAACTTCACAAACTTTATAGATAGACAATCATAACGTAACAATCCATCGGATCCCAACAAACACAACACCGATTACATCAGATGAATCTCAATCATGTAAGGCAGCTCATGAGATCATTGTATTGAAGTACATGGGAGAGATGATACCAACTAGCTACAGCTAGAACCCGTAGTCCATGGGGGAACTACTCACGGAGCATGATGGAGGCGATGGCGTCGATGGAGATGGCTTCTGGGGGCACTTTCCCGTCCTGGCAGGGTGCCAGAACAGAGAGTTCTGTCCCCCGAATTGGATTTTCGCGATGGTGGCGGTGCCCCTGGAGTCTTTCTGGAGTTTCGTCAATCGGTCTCGCGTTTTTAGGTCGAAAGGGCTTATATAGGCGAAGAGGCGGCGCAGGAGGGGCACCAGGGCGCCCTCCCCATAGGCCGGCGCGGCCAGGGGCCTGCCCACGCGACCCTATGGTGTGGGGCCCCTGGGCCTCCCCTCCGGGTCTCCTTCGGTGTCCTGGTCCGTCTCGGTGAATTATGATGTTTGGTCTTCGTTTCGTCGAATTCCGAGAATATTGCCCGAACAGCCTTTCTGGAACCAAAAACAACAGAAAACAGGAACTGGCACTGTGGCATCTTGTTAATAGGTTAGTTCCGGAAAATGCATAAAAACATTATAAAGTGCAAGCAAAACATGTAAGTATTGTCATAAAACAAGCATGGAACATCAGAAATTATAGGTACGTTGGAGACGTATCAGCATCCCCAAGCTTAGTTCCTGCTCGCTGATACGTCTCCGACGTATCGATAATTTCTTATGTTCCATGCCACATTATTGATGATATCTACATGTTTTATGCACACTTTATGTCATATTCGTGCATTTTCTGGAACTAACCTATTAACAAGATGCCGAAGTGCCAGTTCCTGTTTTCTGCTATTTTTGGTTTCAGAAATCCTAGTAACGAAATATTCTCGGAATCGGACGAAATCAACGCCCAGGTTCCTATTTTGCCCGGAAGCATCCAGAACACCCGAGAGCCGCCAGAGAGGGGGCACAGGCCCACCAAACCCTAGGCCGGCGCGGCCAGGGGGGCCCGCGCCACCCTATGGTGTGGGCACCCCTTCGACCCTCTGGCGCCGCCTCTTCGCCTATTTAAAGCCTCCGTCGCGAAAACCCTGATACGTTCGACGAAACCCACAGAAACCTTCCAGAGCCGCCGCCATCGCGAGGCCAAGATCTGGGGGACAGGAGTCTCTGTTCCGGCACGCCGCCGGAACGGGGAAGTGCCCCCGAAAGGCTTCTCCATCGACACCGCTGCCATCTCCACCGCCATCTTCATCAACGCTGCTGTCTCCCATGAGGAGGGAGTAGTTCTCCATCGAGGCTCGGGGCTGTACCGGTAGCTATGTGGTTCATCTCTCTCCTATGTACTTCAATACAATAATCTCATGAGCTGCCTTACATGATTGAGATTCATATGATGATGCTTGTAATCTAGATGTCGTTATGCTAGTCAAGTGAATTTTACTTATGTGATCTCCGGAGACTCCTTGTCCCACGTGTGTAAAGGTGACAGTGTGTGCACCGTGTGGGTCTCTTAGGCTATATTTCACAGAATACTTATTCACTGTTGAATGGCATAGTGAGGTGCTTATTTATATCCCTTTATGATTGCAATGTATTTTGTATCACAATTTATCTATGTGCTACTCTAGTCATGTTATTAAAGTAGTTCTATTCCTCCTGCACGATGTAATGGTGACAGTGTGTGCATCCGTGTTAGTACTTGGTTTATGCTATGATCATGATCTCTTGTAGAATATGAAGTTAACTATTGCTATGATAGTATTGATGTGTACTATTCCTCCTACATAAGCATGAAGGTGACAGTGTGCATGCTATGTTAGTACTTGGTTTAGTTATTGATCTTTCATGCACTCTAAGGTTATTTAAATATGAACATTGAATTGTGGAGCTTGTTAACTCCGGCATTGAGGGTTCGTGTAATCCTACGCAATGTGTTCATCATCCAACAAGAGTGTAGAGTATGCATTTATCTATTCTGTTATGTGATCAATGTTGAGAGTGTCCACTAGTGAAAGTCTAATCCCTAGGCCTTGTTCCTAAATACTGCTATCGCTGCTTGTTTACTGTTTTACTGCGTTACTACTGCTGCAATACTACCACCATCAACTACACGCCAGCAAGCTATTTTCTGGTGCCGTTGCCACTGCTCATATATATTCATACCACCTGTATTTCACTATCTCTTCGCCGAACTAGTGCACCTATTAGGTGTGTTGGGGACACAAGAGACTTCTTGCTTTGTGGTTGCAGGGTTGCATGAGAGGGATATCTTTGACCTCTTCCTCCCTGAGTTCGATAAACCTTGGGTGATCCACTTAAGGGAAAACTTGCTGCTGTCCTACAAACCTCTGCTCTTGGAGGCCCAACACTGTCTACAGGAAAAGGAGGGGGGCGTAGACATCAAGCTATTTTCTGGCGCCGTTGCCGGGGAGGAAAGGTAAAAGGTACTCACACTCCGGATCTTGGCTACTAAGCTATTTTCGCCGTTGTAAGTACTCGAAG